>NC_090725.1:105331620-105336620 GCF_036898095.1 Palaemon carinicauda | reverse complement strand
TAGTCAACATTAATAAGTATTCCCTTATGAAAACATGACAACAACAACAACAACAACAAACGCAGCTGTTTCTAATCCTGTGCAGGATAAAGGCTTCAAACTTGTCTTTATTCATGTCTGTGGTTTGGCTATTTTTTCCTCATCACGTCTTCTCAAGAACAAAGGCTTCAGACATTATTTGTTTATGTGGCTTGGCCAGTTTTTAATCACAACGTCCACTACAGGATAAAGGCTTCAGATATGTCTTTAATCGTGTCCCTGGTTTGGCCAGTTTTTTGTTTTCACCACGTCAACTGAAGGACAAAAGCTTCAGACATGCCTATTCATTTCTGGGGTTTTGCCAGTTTTTAATCACCATGTCCACTGCAGGACAAAGGCTTCAGACATTATTTGTTTATGTGGTTTTGCCAGTTTTTAATCACCATGTCCACTGCATGACAAAGACTTCAGACATGTCTTTATTCATGTCTGTGGTTTGGCCAGTTTTTAATCACCATGTCCACTGCAGGACAAAGGCTTCAGACATGTCTTTATTTATGTCTGTGGTTTGACCAGTTTTTCATCTTCACGTCCACTGTAGGACAAAGGATTTAGATATGTCTTTAATCATGTCTGTGGTTTGGCCAGTTTTTCATCATCACGTCCACTGTAGGACAAAGGATTTAGACATGTCTTTAATCATGTCTGTGGTTTGGCCAGTTTTTCATCATCACGTCCAATGCAGGACAAAGGTTTCAGACATGTCTTTATTTATGTCTGTGGTTTGGACAGTTTTTCATCTTCACGTCCACTGTAGGACAAAGGATTCAGACTTGTCTTTATTCATGTTTGGGGTTTGGCCAGTTTTTCAACATCACGTCCACTGTAGGACAAAGGATTTAGACATGTCTTTAATCATGTCTGTGGTTTGGCCAGTTTTTCATCATCACGTCCAATGCAGGACAAAGGCTTCAGACATGTCTTTATTTATGTCTGTGGTTTGGACAGTTTTTCATCATTACGTCCACTCTAGGACAAGGGATTTAGACATGTCTTTAATCATATCTGTGGTTTGGCCAGTTTTTCTTCTCCACGTCCACTGCAAGACAAAAGGCTTCAGATATGTCTATTAATATTTGGGGTTTGGCCAGTTTTTCATCACTACGTCCACTGCAGGACAAAGGTTCAGACATGTCTTTATTCATGCCTGTGGTTTGGCCAATTTTTCATCATCACGTCCACTGTAGGACAAAGGATTTAGACATGTCTTTAATCATGTCTGTGGTTTGGCCAGTTTTTTATCATCACGTCCACTGTAGGACAAAGGAATTAGACATGTCTTTATTCATGTCTGGGGTTTGGCCTGTATTTCATCACCACGTCCAATGCAGGACAAAGGCTTCAGATATGTATATTAATTTCTGGGGTTTGGCCAGTTTTTAATCACCATGTCCACTGCAGTACAAAGGCTTCAGACAAGTCTTTATTTATGTCTGTGGTTTGGCCAGTTTTTCATCATCACGTCCACTGTAGGACAAAGGATTCAGACATGTATATTCAATACTGGGGTTTGGACAGTTTTTCATACCACGTTGGCTGATTGGTGATGATGGGGATATTCTCGTCTTGATTTCTCACAGCAAACCAACTTAGTATGAATGGCCCTGACTAGCACAGCTTTGCTGATTATGGCGATATGCAAATCCTTTAACTACATTAAGGAATCCAAACTCAGAAAGGGGCTGTAATGTTCAAATATACCGGAATATTCGAAAGGAAAACCATTTGATATATATATATATATATATATATATATATATATATATATATATATATACACACGTATATATATGTAGTGTATGCATATATATGTATATATGTGTGCATATATACACAATATATATATATATATATATATACATATATATATATATACATATATATATATATATATATATATATATATATATATATACATATATATATATATATATATATTATATATATACATATATATATATATATATATATATATATATATATATATTAGATTCTCAGAACTAAATGAGGTAAAGTATCAAACAATTTTTTATAAAGGATTAAATCTCGTTCAGGTGAAATATATATGTATATATATATATATATATATATATATATATATATATATATATATATATGTATATATATATATATATATATATATATATATATATATATATATATATATATTAGATTCTCAGAGGTAAATGAGGTAAAGTATCAAATTTTTTTTTTATAAAGGATTAAATCTCGTTCAGGTGAAATATATATATATATATATATATATATATATATATATATATATATATATATATATATATATATATATATATATATATATAATCTGCGATTTATTAATTTTTAATACCGCTATTTGCTCATGATTATAAAATTCTACGTCTGATGCATTCATGATTTTTACCTCCTCGGAGAAAACGAATTATAACTTTTAAGTAGTAATGATTAATGTATTATTCAACATCGTATTCATTCTCTTCAGAAGAGAAATACTGGAATTAAAATCAGTTTAGATTTTACATTGGTGAACTTTACTGTTGGATTCCCGTAGAGTTTATTCTCTCTCTCTCTCTCTCTCTCTCTCTCTCTCTCTCTCTCTCTCTCTCTCTCTCTCCTCTCTCTATATATATATATATATATATATATATATATATTTATATATATATATGTGTGTATTTGAGAGAGAGAGAGAGAGAGAGAGAGAGAGAGAGAGAGAGAGAGAGAGAGAGAGAGAGTTGACCAAGAATTTTTGAAGTTACATCAGCAAATGCAGCTGTTTCAAGTCCACTGCAGGACAAAGGCCTCAGACATGTCTTGCCCACGCCTGGGGTTTGCCATTTTCATCACTACGCTGGGCACGGTGGATTGGTGGTGGTGGGAGACTTAAGTCTGATCGCTCACAGCAAACCAGCCTAGTATGGGTGTCCCTGACTAGTACAGCTTTGCTGATCATGGCGATACACAAACCCTTTAAACCACGTTAAGATTTCCTCACTATCAGTCAAATGACTCATGAACTCGTATTTCAAACGCTGTGGATAAAGAGAGTAGTAGCAGGTTGTATAAAAAACTCCATTCATAGTGAAACAAGCTTTTATATTGCTTAGGAGGCAGTAGATCCATAACATTACGGTAAAATGGAAATTAAAAATGTCTGCTTTGGCAGAAAAAAAAAAATGAACAGGAAGAGACTGTTTATAGTACTAGGACTCATGACCAATTAATCATCATCATCATCATTATCATCATCTCCTACGCCTATTGACGCCAAGGGTCTTGGTTAGATTTCGCCAGTCGTCTCTATTTTCACCTTTTAAATCAATGCTTATGTACGGCTGGGTCTTCAACTCTTCTAGTTTCTTGTGGAGCCCAGTTGAACGTATGATGAACTAATCTCTCTTGGGAGTGCGAAGAGCATGCCCAAATCATCTCCATCTAACCTTCACCATGATCTCATTCACATATGGCACCCGAGTAATCTCTTATAGTTTCATTTCTAATCCTGTCCTGACATTTAACTCCCGATATTCTTCTGAGGACTTTGTTCTCAAATCTACAAAATCTCTTGGCCAATTAGCCGTGAAAAATTAAAATCTGACACAATACTGGAAATATATCACGTTCATATGTTGGTAGCTCATATATTTTGGAATAAGCTCGAGTTAATATTTATTAATATAGGATATATTTCTATTAAAAGCTTGAATATATCACGTTCATATGTTGGTAGCTCATATATTCTGGAATAAGCTCCAGTTAATATTTATTGGTACAGGATATATTTCTATTAAAAGCTTGAAATATATCACGTTCATATGTTGGTAGCTCATATATTCTGGAATAAGCTCCAGTTAATATTTATTGGTACAGGATATATTTCTATTAAAAGCTTGAAATATATCACGTTCATATGTTGGTAGCTCATATATTCTGGAATAAGCTCCAGTTAATATTTATTGGTATAGGATATATTTCTATTAAAAGCTTGAAATATATCACGTTCATATGTTGGTAGCTCATATATTCTGGAATAAGCTCCAGTTAATATTTATTGGTATAGGATATATTTCTATTAAAAGCTTGAAATATATCACGTTCATATGTTGGTAGCTCATATATTCTGGAATAAGCTCCAGTTAATATTTATTGGTATAGGATATATTTCTATTAAAAGCTTGAAATATATCACGTTCATATGTTGGTAGCTCATATATTCTGGAATAAGCTCCAGTTAATATTTATTGGTATAGGATATATTTCTATTAAAAGCTTGAAATATATCACGTTCATATGTTGGTAGCTCATATATTCTGGAATAAGCTCCAGTTAATATTTATTGGTACAGGATATATTTCTATTAAAAGCTTGAAATATATCACGTTCATATGTTGGTAGCTCATATATTCTGGAATAAGCTCCAGTTAATATTTATTGGTATAGGATATATTTCTATTAAAAGCTTGAAATATATCACGTTCATATTTTGGTAGCTCATATATTCTGGAATAAGCTCCAGTTAATATTTATTGATATAGGATATATTTCATGAGTATTACAGATATGACTTACACAACTTACAGAGACATTTGCCTGTAATCCTATTAATTGAAATGAATGGTGCCTTGAATTTTACACAAGTACTGATAGTCGAATATTTTGCAGTTATTTGTAAGATCAACGTTAATTTCCTTCCATTAATTTTCAATAGCTAAGTATTTTTGTAATTACTTGCTAAGCGAAGCAGTTATTTCTGTTGTTATTTTCTTTATTTATTACTTTGTTTATTATTATATAAGTGGCATTTTTTTCATAATACCAATTGATACTCTATTAAAAAAAGTCTATATTTATATATTTAAATTCTGAAAAATTATTGTTATTTTTTACAGGATATTTAGTAATTCTTAGTTTATTATTATCTAAGTGACATTTTCCATAATTCCGATTGAAATTCTATGAAATTG
>NC_090725.1:105229908-105331120 GCF_036898095.1 Palaemon carinicauda | reverse complement strand
AGAATCCGAAACCGGATCATATCCAAAATTTAATGTGGTCTTCCGTAACCTAAGCTTTATCTGTGGTGAAAATCCCATCAAAATCCGTCAAGTAATTTTGATGTTATTTTTAAGATGACGAGAAATGCAAATCCAGATCGGCAATCCGGATCCGGATCATCTCTAAATTCTCTTAGGGGCATCCAGGACTAAAGATCTATCTGTGGTGAAGATTTCGTCAAAATCCATCAAGAACATTTGACGTAATCCTGTTCACAGACACTAATACAGACAAATAAACCGACTTGATTGCATAATCTCCTTAGCAGGGGTAAAATTTGCTAAAATAAATTTTGTAGATTCTTTTAAATGAAAAACATTGAGATCATATTTGAAATACTTGAGAGATTTTTCATAATACTTTATGGAATTCCATGACAACTCTCACAAGACCTCCCCCTCGTCAACGCAGCTTTAGAATTCATCTTTGCAATGGGATTAATTTTGGTTCTTGAGGAAAGTGTTCTCTTGTTCAAAGGAGACTAAATCTGGAAGCTTTCTCGGTCCCTGATAGATTTATATTTTCGAATTGCATTGATCTCAAATTCAATTCCTTTTGGAGCTGTGACTTTCCTTATGACAAATTGTGGTCACGATGTTCCAACATTTTCTTTACTATGAAGTAATTTCGGCATGCCCTTTCTCTTGTTTTTCTGACATAGCTCAAAATTCCACTATTGCAGAGTTTTCAAAGTTGGTCTTGCTTGTGCAACACACCCTAGACTAATGCTTACTGGCCCCCTCTGAATTTGTAGATATGAAGACTAGGTTGGTCCCTGATGACAATTCCTGTGGAACGGCATCCCTGCCCAAAACAGCTTGAAGTTTCGTGGTTCCAGCATTCTCTCATAGGTGAAGCCTCTATCCTCTGGTAGTTCTGAAACCTGTACTTGGCTATGCTACTTCTAATGAATAGACAATATTGATGTGTGTATTCATATAAATCTGTACAGATAATTTCATTGGTGGTTTCAAAATCTTCCAGTCTCCTGGTATCTGCAAGGTTGTAGTGTTTAGGTCACTAGCCCTCCTTTCGTGATAGCTGTAGCCGGGATCAACTGCAGTCCCAAAGATTCTCATCTTCAGCTTTGAACTACATTTTTGTGGTGCCTATGCTCCCATCTTTGTTTTGCGTGTAGTGGTATTACCATGTATCCGATGGATGTAAATGAAGTGCAATGATCCATGTATGTTTATATTTACATTTGAATTTAAAGGTAAAATTCTTATGAAAAAAAGAATTGAATCGTTTAATATTACTTGTATACCAGAGTTTGCTTGAGGAAAAGATGGAAAGGAATAAGAGGAGAATTAAGGTTGTGAAAGTAAATATAAATAAGGAGATAGATGATTGAATGTTATTTTGAACATTGAAAGGACAAAAAGTCCATTTTGATTTGACATTCTCGAGTTAATGCAAAGGATAGTAAAATGTGGGAGAAGGCTCGAGTCGCAGAGTATGTGAAAGGTAGCAGTATGTTTTCGATAAAAAAATGAAGAGACTTGCAATGTATGTAATAGCCAAAAGGAGGGAATTTATAAATTAATTGTTGACTTTTGTGCCGTGTTTCGTTGTTCCCTCTGAGATATAGTTGATTAGGCAGTTTTTTCAAGGTAAAAGTAAAAGATTCTTATGATTCTGCATATTTTTTTATTATTTCATTTGCAATAACTATACTTATAGTGGTATCACAGATACTATGAAGTAAAGAAAATATAATACAAAAGATAGAACAGATTCTATGGCAATTTGAATAACAACATCCAAAATGATTCTTATAAAAAAAAACTCAAACTACCAATTGAAGTCTTGTATTTAGTTCTTCCTAATTGAAAGTCAGGACATACCCAAATTTATTAGGGTTCTTTGAAGCATCATACTGAGTGAGTTTGAAGTTTTGAGAGGCAGATCCTTGGGAAGAATGAGTGGAATATCCTTTAGAAGATGATGATGTTGCACTGTGAGAGGATGGTGAAGCATATGTTCCAGCTGAGGAAGTTTGTGACGAAGAGAATGCTCCCGACTGAGAGGATGGTGAGGAAGAAAATGATGCAGCCTGCGAAGGAGATGGTGATCTAGAAGGAGCAGGACCTTTTGATGAGGAAACTTCATTGGCTTCAAAACCAATTCCTTGTCCTGCACGGAATTGAACAGTACGACGTGTACCATCATCGTCGACTACAGTGTATGTTCCACGTACATTGCCATCAGCGTCTGCAGTCTCTGATCTTGAATAGTGTTCAGAGTCAAAGGCAAAGTTATAGGAGGCATCTGCATTAGAATTAGCGAGTGGGTCAATGAATGGGACTGTGCTTACTGGAGTAATCCTACCAGTAGGCTGACCTGAAGGTGCTCCAGGGACGATAGGACCTACAGGGATATGGGATCCTTCAGCAATAAATCCCGTATCAGAACCAGCTTGATATTGGATCTCTCTTCGTTGACCATCATCAGCAACAAAGGCAAAGTTTCCATCAACATTGTTATTCCTATCACCTGCTTCTTTCCTGGAGTGACTGGATGTGTCATATTCAAAAGCATAAGTTCCATCTGGTCTCAATTCACCGCGAGTATTAGCTTCCTCAAAACGAGATCCAATTGAGGAGGAAGAGGAGCCAGAAGAATATGTTTGGGGAGCAGAAGGTCGCCGACCAGAGAGATTTGTAGTGGAAGAACTGAAAGGGGTAGCAGATGGAGCTCTGTAAGATGATACACCAGATGACTGAGAGGAAAGAGGGGTGTATTAGAAGAGGGAGGTGTTGGCAAATGATCTCCTGATGCAACGAAGCCTCTGTTCGCTCCAGCTTGATAATCAACTCTCCTGGTCACTCCATCATCAGCAATGAAAGAAAACTGTCCTTCAACATTAAGGTTAGCATCAGCAGATTCGGAACGGGAATGGTCACCAGCGTTGAAGGAGAATGCATAAGATCCATCATTATTAGATGAGGTTTGGGAAGGAGAAAAGGCTCCACTTGAGCCTGTAACAGCAGCACTAGAAGAGGATGATGATGTGGAACCCGTAGCTGGTGATTGATAACCTAATGACTGAGGAGGAGGTTGGTGATGAAGATCCCGAGAATCCAGTTCTTCTGTTACCAGAGGAAAATCTATTAGCTGAAGAAGATTGTCGAGTAGCTGCTGGTGTAGATCCAGAAGATTCTGGTGTAGGAGGTGACAGTGGAAGGTCATTACCTTCTACAACAAAGCCTGTACCACGACCTGCAGTGTAAGAGTAGGTTCTTGTGATTCCATCGTCATCTGTGTAAGAATAAGATCCTCTGACATTGCCACTGGCATCGCTTTGTTCTGACCGAGACTGTCCGTCTTCAGCAAACTGGAAACCATAAGAAGCGTCAGCATTTCTGTTAGCCAGAGGATCAGAGAAAGGTGGGCGAGCCCTTGCAGCAGCATGGGCCTTATGGAAGTCAGGATGTGGTTGGGGGAGGTGACTCCCTGATGGCACAAAACCACCCTCACCAGCTGTGTATTGTAGATTGACAGAATTGCCATCAGGGTCAACATAGCCAAACCTTCCATTTTGTTGACCAACTGTAGTGGACTTGGCACTCTCGAAGGCTCCTTCACCAGTGTCATGACCATACTTGTAAGTACCATCTCTGTGAAGGACAAAGTACTGGGAACGCCTTCCTGTGCCCACTTGAGGTATGTTGTAAGCGCCATCAGGTCCGGGTAAACTTAGAGTGCTAACTGCCAGAGCAGACAACACAGCCTGTGAAAGAAGAAGGCCAGCATTTATATAGAGCTTTGCACTCTTATATATCGGAAAGTAATTTGGTATGAAACAAATAAATATTTCAGATTAGTTATATGGTGTAAATCTCTCTGGGGATATTATCATATAGGTCATTTAGAAAAGAATTCATCGTTTTGATACATTTATTCATTATTGAATAACCTTACTATTATGGGATAACTTTAAGGTGTCCCTCTAGAACAGTAATTGAAAAGCAATAAAGTAATTTTCTCGATTACTATACTCAGTCTACTTTGTTAATTCTTTTGCAGTCGAATAATGATTTAAATTCTTGTGTATAAATTCACACATCAATTGCAAGGATCAATGATTACATTGTTTTAAGTTATCTCAGAACCTTAAGTGATCTTTAAAATATAGAATTATTGTCAGTCTTTGTATCCAAGTGAGGGAGATGATTTTGTCAAAGTTTAACTTAATTTATGAAATGATATTTTGGTTTTATTGAATATAATGAAAAGAATATAATGACGAGAGAGAGAGAGAGAGAGAGAGAGAGAGAGAGAGAGAGAGAGAGAGAGAGAGAGAGAGAGAGAGAGAGAGAGAGAGAGAGAGAGAGAGTTTATCATTACCAAGCTAATCCAGGAAGCCATTGTGAGGATGGCTGGGAGGGTGGTGTTCCTTCAAGCGGTGCTGATGGCCCAAGAGTGAGGTGAAGTTGCAAAGGATCGGATCCTTTTATACCCACAACAGAAGAGAGTCCTTCAAACGAATCAGTGTAAGAACTGGACGATGAGGGGTAGGGTGGGGGGAGATGGTATCGTCACCTGCCCAACTGCTCTACTTCCAAGGGACCCTACCCACGACCTGATGCCCTGGGGCATTTGAGGACTGGGATAGACTGTAAATTTCCATGAGAGAACTTGAATCTTTTTTTTTTATCTTGATAAGGAATTGGTTATTTCAATTCACGAAGGATTTTAGAACAATTTTCAAATTGATTTTTATATTGTTTTTATTTGGATTCTGAGACTCGTTCAAGACCATCTTCACTTTGAATGAATTATATTTGTTTCAGTTTTTTCCATTGGTTAATTGAGAGTTTGTTATATATAGTTAGTATTATTATATTGATCCTATTTGTTAAGAAATAAGTAGAAAACTTGCTCTTTCTCGTTTTAGATAGGGAATTTGCTTTTGAAGTTGTGGTATTACAAAATCTGTATTTAATATTTTATCTAAGGATTAGTGAGTATCTGGAGAATTAATATTAATGTTCCCATATTGACTTTCTAGTAACATTAAATCCAGTATCTTAATGACTTTCTTTCGTGTACTGTTAAAATTTGGAATCAGGCTTCTCTTCCTTCAGGCTTCAGGGATTAAGTTTGAGTAATGCTCTTCCTTCAGGCTTCAGGGATTAGTTTTGAGGAATCCTCTTCCTTCAGGCTTCAGGGATTAGGTTTGAGGAATCCTCCTCCTTCAGGCTTCAGGGATTAGGTTTGAGGAATCCTCTTTCCTTCAAGCTTCAGATTTAGGTTTGAGGAATCCATTTCCTTCAGGCTTCAGGTGATTAGGATTGAGGAATCCTCTTCCTTCGGCTTCAGTGATTAGGTTTAAGGAATCCTCATCCTTCAGGCTTCAGGGATTAGGATTGAGGAATCCTCTTTTTCAGGCTTCAGGTATTAGGTTTTAGGAATCCTCTTCCTTCAGGCTTCAGGATTAGGTTTGAGGAATCCTCTTTCTTCAGGCTTCAGATTAGGTTTGAGGAATCCTCTTCCTTCAGGCTTCAGGGATTAGGTTTGAGAAATCCTCTTCCTTCAGGCTTCAGGGATTAGGTTTGAGGAATCCTCTTTCTTCAGGTTCAAGATTAGGTTTGAGAAATCCTCTTCCTTTAGGCTTCAGGGATTAGGTTTGAGGAATCCTCTTCTTTCAGGGATTAGGTTTGAGGAATCCTCTTCCTTCAGGGATTAGGTTTGAGGAATCCTCTTCCTTCAGGCTTCAGGATTAGGTTTGAGGAATCCTCTTCCTTCAGGCTTCAGGATTAGGTTTGAGGAACCCTCTTTCTTCAGGGTTCAGGTATTAGGTTTGAGGAATCCTCTTCCTTCAGGCTTCAAGGATTTAGGTTTGAGGAATCCTCTTCTTCAGGCTTCAGGATTAGGTTTGAGGAAGCCCTCTTTCTTCAGGTTCAGTATTAGGTTTGAGGAATCCTCTTCCTTCAGGCTTCAGGATTAGGTTTGAGGAATCTCTTCCTTTCAGGCTTCAGGATTAGGTTTGAGGAATTCTTCCTTCAGGTTCAGGTATTAGGTTTGAGGAATCCTCTTCCTTCAGGCTTCAGGGATTAGGTTTGAGGAATCATCTTCCTTCAGGCTTCAGGGATTAGGTTTGAGGAATCCTCTTCCTTCAGGCTTCAGGGATTAGGTTTGAGGAATCCTCTTCCTTCAGGCTTCAGGGATTAGGTTTGAGGAATCCTCTTCCTTCAGGCTTCAGGGATTATGTTTGAGGAATCCTCTTCCTTCAGGCTTCAGGGATTAGGGTTGAGGAATCCTCTTCCTTCAGGCTTCAGGGATTAGGTTTGAGGAATCTCTTCCTTCAGGCTTCAGGATTATGTTTGAGGAATCTCTTCCTTCAGGCTTCAGGGATTATGTTTGAGGAATTCTTCTTTCAGGCTTCAGGGATTATGTTTGAGGAATCTTCTTCTTTCAGGCTTCAGGGATTATGTTTGAGGAATTCTCTTCCTTCAGGCTTCAGGGATTAGGTTTGAGGAATCCTCTTCCTTCAGGCTTCAGGGCTTAGGTTTTGAGGAATCCTCTTCCTTCAGGCTTCAGGTATTAGGTTTGAGGAATCCTCTTCCTTCAGGCTTCAGGTATTAGGTTTGAGGAATCCTCTTCCTTCAGGCTTTAGGGTATTAGGTTTGAGGAATCCTCTTCCTTCAGGCTTCAGGATTAGGTTTGAGGAATCCTCTTCCTTCAGGCTTTAGGGATTAGGTTTGAAGAATCCTCTTCCTTCAGGCTTCAGGATTAGGTTTGAGGAATCCTCTTCCTTCAGGCTTCAGGGATTAGGTTTGAGGAATCCTCTTCCTTCAGGCTTCAGGGATTAGGTTTGAGGAATCCTCTTCCTTCAGGCTTCAGGTATTAGGTTTGAGGAATCCTCTTCCTTCAGGCTTCAGGGATTAGGTTTGAGGAATCTCTTCCTTCAGGCTTCAGGTATTAGGTTTGAGGAATCCTCTTCCTTCAGGCTTCAGGTATTAGGTTTGAGGAATCCTCTTCCTTCAGGCTTCAGGGATTAGGTTTGAGGAATCCTCTTCCTTCAGGCTTCAGGTATTAGGTTTGAGGAATCCTCTTCCTTCAGGCTTCAGGTATTAGGTTTGAGGAATCCTCTTCCTTCAGGCTTCAGGGATTAGGTTTGAGGAATCCTCTTCCTTCAGGCTTCAGGTATTAGGTTTGAGGAATCCTCTTCCTTCAGGCTTCAGGGATTAGGTTTGAGGAATCCTCTTCCTTCAGGCTTCAGGGATTAGGTTTGAGGAATCCTCTTCCTTCAGGCTTTAGGTAATAGGGTTGAGGAATCCTCTTCCTTCAGGCTTCAGGGATTATGTTTGAGGAATTCTCTTCCTTCAGGCTTCAGGGATTATGTTTGAGGAATTCTCTTCCTTCACGCTTCAGGGATTAGGTTTGAGGAATCCTCTACCTTCAGGTTTAGGGATTAGGTTTGAGGAATCCTCTTCCTTCAGGCTATAGCGATTAGGTTTGAGGAATCCTTTTCCTTTAAGATTCATGGATTAGGCAATTCGTTGTAGCTCCTTCGAGGTTCTTTGAATTATGTCGCTGAAATGAAGCAATGGATTGATTGGATCCTGTTGATTGGGAGTGCCAAGATTAAATATTTGTCATTGTAGAGGGAGTCGATACCAATATTGAATAATGAATTATTCTTCAGTGTGTTTTTGCTCTTGTTTTTGTTGTAAAACTTAGTTGTCTTGGCAAGATTCAGTCATGTTTGAAGCATCTCCTGGAAATAACAGTTGCCTCTGGCTTATTGTAGTCCCCAAGTTAGATCTTCAGTGCCCAGACTTGAGTATGATGTTTAGGTAAAATCTATGATGCCTCTGAAAGTTCTGTTGGGTCTAAGCGAGGTTATTGTGTCTAGGCAATATTTGAAGTGCTTAATGAAGGTATATAGTGCTTGGTCAATATTTCTGGTTCTTAGGCAAGATCCTTAGTGTTTAGACAAGGTCTGCGGTGTTTAGGCAAGAAATATGGTGTGTAAGTAAAATATTTTAGTGTAAATGCAAGACTCTCCAGCAAGATTTCTGTTTAATAGGCAAGGTCTGCGATCATTAAGAGGATATGTTGTGCCAAGAAAAGTTTTTGTGATGTGTAATAAAGATCTTTGATGCCTTGGTAAGATATCTATTGCCTTGGTAAGATCTGATGGGCATAGGCAAGACCCTATTGTACAAAGGCAGGATGTATAATGGCTAGACAATATCTAATATACTTAGACAATTTCGTCGGTGTTTAGATAAGATCAAATGTGACTGGCTGTTATCAAAACCGAGAGAGAGAGAGAGAGAGAGAGAGAGAGAGAGAGAGAGAGAGAGAGAGAGAGAGAGAGAGAGAGAGAGAGAGAGAGAGAGAGAGCACTTTGGCATGTTACATTACATTCATAATGAATAAACAATATCTGTTATATGTTGTTGACATTTGTTTCGAATCACTTTATTACAGAACTTCATCAGGACTGCATTAGTTGACTAATAGAATTACACTTTAATATAGTGTGGAAAATATTAAGTTACAAAAATATTTGAATAGTCCAAAATACATTAACAACAATAACAAGTAGAGATTTCTGACCTTCGCCAAAGGTTATATGGAGTCGTCCATGGCTTAAGATCTATCTGTTGTGGGACTTTCGTCGAAATTTGTCAATATGTTTTGACGTTATCTTTAAAATGCAAATCCGAATTTAGAATCCAGATCTGGATCCGGTTCATCTCCAAAATTTTATTGGATCGTCCATGACCTAATAACTATCTGTGGCGACAATTTTGTCAAAATCTGTCTAATAGTTTTGACGTTATCTTTAAAATTGCGAAAAAGGGAAATTTGAATCTGGAATCTGTATCCCGATCATCTTCAAAATTGAAAAGGGTTGTCTACGAACTAAGATATATCTGTCGGGAAAATTTCGTCAAATTCCATCAAGTAGTTTTAATGTAATCCAGTTTATAGCCCCAGTGGCAAATATATAAATGAATAAAGTAGAATCCGAAACCGGATCATATCCAAAATTTAATGTGGTCTTCCGTAACCTAAGCTTTATCTGTGGTGAAAATCCCATCAAAATCCGTCAAGTAATTTTGATGTTATTTTTAAGATGACGAGAAATGCAAATCCAGATCGGCAATCCGGATCCGGATCATCTCTAAATTCTCTTAGGGGCATCCAGGACTAAAGATCTATCTGTGGTGAAGATTTCGTCAAAATCCATCAAGAACATTTGACGTAATCCTGTTCACAGACACTAATACAGACAAATAAACCGACTTGATTGCATAATCTCCTTAGCAGGGGTAAAATTTGCTAAAATAAATTTTGTAGATTCTTTTAAATGAAAAACATTGAGATCATATTTGAAATACTTGAGAGATTTTTCATAATACTTTATGGAATTCCATGACAACAATCACAAGACCTCCCCCTCGTCAACGCAGCTTTAGAATTCATCTTTGCAATGGGATTAATTTTGGTTCTTGAGGAAAGTGTTCTCTTGTTCAAAGGAGACTAAATCTGGAAGCTTTCTCGGTCCCTGATAGATTTATATTTTCGAATTGCATTGATCTCAAATTCAATTCCTTTTGGAGCTGTGACTTTCCTTATGACAAATTGTGGTCACGATGTTCCAACATTTTCTTTACTATGAAGTAATTTCGGCATGCCCTTTCTCTTGTTTTTCTGACATAG
Source organism: Palaemon carinicauda (assembly GCF_036898095.1). Classification (NCBI taxonomy): domain Eukaryota; kingdom Metazoa; phylum Arthropoda; class Malacostraca; order Decapoda; family Palaemonidae; genus Palaemon; species Palaemon carinicauda. Next base: position 105,321,396 of record NC_090725.1, on the reverse strand, counting down.
CTCAAAATTCCACTATTGCAGAGTTTTCAAAGTTGGTCTTGCTTGTGCAACACACCCTAGACTAATGCTTACTGGCCCCCTCTGAATTTGTAGATATGAAGACTAGGTTGGTCCCTGATGACAATTCCTGTGGAACGGCATCCCTGCCCAAAACAGCTTGAAGTTTCGTGGTTCCAGCATTCTCTCATAGGTGAAGCCTCTATCCTCTGGTAGTTCTGAAACCTGTACTTGGCTATGCTACTTCTAATGAATAGACAATATTGATGTGTGTATTCATATAAATCTGTACAGATAATTTCATTGGTGGTTTCAAAATCTTCCAGTCTCCTGGTATCTGCAAGGTTGTAGTGTTTAGGTCACTAGCCCTCCTTTCGTGATAGCTGTAGCCGGGATCAACTGCAGTCCCAAAGATTCTCATCTTCAGCTTTGAACTACATTTTTGTGGTGCCTATGCTCCCATCTTTGTTTTGCGTGTAGTGGTATCACCATGTATCCGATGGATGTAAATGAAGTGCAATGATCCATGTATGTTTATATTTACATTTGAATTTAAAGGTAAAATTCTTATGAAAAAAAGAATTGAATCGTTTAATATTACTTGTATACCAGAGTTTGCTTGAGGAAAAGATGGAAAGGAATAAGAGGAGAATTAAGGTTGTGAAAGTAAATATAAATAAGGAGATAGATGATTGAATGTTATTTTGAACATTGAAAGGACAAAAAGTCCATTTTGATTTGACATTCTCGAGTTAATGCAAAGGATAGTAAAATGTGGGAGAAGGCTCGAGTCGCAGAGTATGTGAAAGGTAGCAGTATGTTTTCGATAAAAAAATGAAGAGACTTGCAATGTATGTAATAGCCAAAAGTAGGGAATTTATAAATTAATTGTTGACTTTTGTGCCGTGTTTCGTTGTTCCCTCTGAGAATATAGTTGATTAGGCAGTTTTTTCAAGGTAAAAGTAAAAGATTCTTATGATTCTGCATATTTTTTTATTATTTCATTTGCAATAACTATACTTATAGTGGTATCACAGATACTATGAAGTAAAGAAAATATAATACAAAAGATAGAACAGATTCTATGGCAATTTGAATAACAACATCCAAAATGATTCTTATAAAAAAAAAACTCAAACTACCAATTGAAGTCTTGTATTTAGTTCTTCCTAATTGAAAGTCAGGACATACCCAAATTTATTAGGGTTCTTTGAAGCATCATACTGAGTGAGTTTGAAGTTTTGAGAGGCAGATCCTTGGGAAGAATGAGTGGAATATCCTTTAGAAGATGATGATGTTGCACTGTGAGAGGATGGTGAAGCATATGTTCCAGCTGAGGAAGTTTGTGACGAAGAGAATGCTCCCGACTGAGAGGATGGTGAGGAAGAAAATGATGCAGCCTGCGAAGGAGATGGTGATCTAGAAGGAGCAGGACCTTTTGATGAGGAAACTTCATTGGCTTCAAAACCAATTCCTTGTCCTGCACGGAATTGAACAGTACGACGTGTACCATCATCGTCGACTACAGTGTATGTTCCACGTACATTGCCATCAGCGTCTGCAGTCTCTGATCTTGAATAGTGTTCAGAGTCAAAGGCAAAGTTATAGGAGGCATCTGCATTAGAATTAGCGAGTGGGTCAATGAATGGGACTGTGCTTACTGGAGTAATCCTACCAGTAGGCTGACCTGAAGGTGCTCCAGGGACGATAGGACCTACAGGGATATGGGATCCTTCAGCAATAAATCCCGTATCAGAACCAGCTTGATATTGGATCTCTCTTCGTTGACCATCATCAGCAACAAAGGCAAAGTTTCCATCAACATTGTTATTCCTATCACCTGCTTCTTTCCTGGAGTGACTGGATGTGTCATATTCAAAAGCATAAGTTCCATCTGGTCTCAATTCACCGCGAGTATTAGCTTCCTCAAAACGAGATCCAATTGAGGAGGAAGAGGAGCCAGAAGAATATGTTTGGGGAGCAGAAGGTCGCCGACCAGAGAGATTTGTAGTGGAAGAACTGAAAGGGGTAGCAGATGGAGCTCTGTAAGATGATACACCAGATGACTGAGAGGAAAGAGGGGTATTAGAAGAGGGAGGTGTTGGCAAATGATCTCCTGATGCAACGAAGCCTCTGTTCGCTCCAGCTTGATAATCAACTCTCCTGGTCACTCCATCATCAGCAATGAAAGAAAACTGTCCTTCAACATTAAGGTTAGCATCAGCAGATTCGGAACGGGAATGGTCACCAGCGTTGAAGGAGAATGCATAAGATCCATCATTATTAGATGAGGTTTGGGAAGGAGAAAAGGCTCCACTTGAGCCTGTAACAGCAGCACTAGAAGAGGATGATGATGTGGAACCCGTAGCTGGTGATTGATAACCAATGACTGAGGAGGAGGTTGGTGATGAAGATCCCGAGAATCCAGTTCTTCTGTTACCAGAGGAAAATCTATTAGCTGAAGAAGATTGTCGAGTAGCTGCTGGTGTAGATCCAGAAGATTCTGGTGTAGGAGGTGACAGTGGAAGGTCATTACCTTCTACAACAAAGCCTGTACCACGACCTGCAGTGTAAGAGTAGGTTCTTGTGATTCCATCGTCATCTGTGTAAGAATAAGATCCTCTGACATTGCCACTGGCATCGCTTTGTTCTGACCGAGACTGTCCGTCTTCAGCAAACTGGAAACCATAAGAAGCGTCAGCATTTCTGTTAGCCAGAGGATCAGAGAAAGGTGGGCGAGCCCTTGCAGCAGCATGGGCCTTATGGAAGTCAGGATGTGGTTGGGGGAGGTGACTCCCTGATGGCACAAAACCACCCTCACCAGCTGTGTATTGTAGATTGACAGAATTGCCATCAGGGTCAACATAGCCAAACCTTCCATTTTGTTGACCAACTGTGGTGGACTTGGCACTCTCGAAGGCTCCTTCACCAGTGTCATGACCATACTTGTAAGTACCATCTCTGTGAAGGACAAAGTACTGGGAACGCCTTCCTGTGCCCACTTGAGGTATGTTGTAAGCGCCATCAGGTCCGGGCAAACTTAGAGTGCTAACTGCCAGAGCAGACAACACAACCTGTGAAAGAAGAAAGACAGCATTTATATAGAGCTTTGCATTCTTAAACACGGGAAAGTAATTTGGTATGAAACAAATGAATGCTTCAGATAATTTATACGGTGGAAAACACTTACTGCCATTAGTGCTATTATCATATAGATCAATAATTATTGAATATCCACATTATGTAACAAATTATTAACTTAGGTTATATACTGTACATGGCGTAAAAGTCTTATTGCCCCTAAATCAGTAAGCTAAAAGTAATAAAATAATCTACCCTATTACTACACTCACTCTACGCCTTTCATTCTTCAGCAGCTGATTAATGAAGGAAATCACTTTACATGAATAATCACAGACAAAGGGAGCAATAAGAAATGCATACATAGTTTCCAGTTAACCCAGAACGTTAAGTTATAGAATTGTTGTAAGTCTTTGTATTCAAGTGATGGAGATGATATTGTCAAAGTTTAACTTGATTTCTAACCTTATCTCTTTTTGTAGTTTTTCGGAATATAAGAATATAATGATGGTTATCATAAGATGAGAGAGAGAGAGAGAGAGAGAGAGAGAGAGTGAGAGAGTGAGATCCAAGTGTTATCATTACCAAGCTAATCCAGGAAGCCATTGTGAGGATGGCTGGGAGGGCGGTGTTCCTTCGGGCAATGCTGATGGCCCAAGAGTGAGCTGAAGTTGCAAAGGATCGGGTCCTTTTATACTCACGAGACAAGAGTGTCCCTCAAACGGAATCAGTGCAAGAACTGGATGGGGAGGGGCTTGTGGGGGTGGGGGGGGGTGGGGGGGGGGGGTTTATAAGGCATAGCCATCTGCCCATCTGCTCTTCATCCAAGGCAGGTCCCTACCCACCACCTGATGCACTCGTGAACTGGAAGTGATTGTAAATTTCCATGACAAACTGACTTCATTTTTTTTTTTATTATCTTGATTTCGATTCATGGTGGACTTTAAGAATGCTTTTTAAAACCATATTTATTTTAAGTAAATTCTATTCGTTTGTTTTTTATTTGGTTACAGGAAGGCTTCTTATATATAGTTTAGTGTTATTGAACTGGTCGTATTTTTAAGTCATGTTAAGGAAACCAGATGAAAATATTTTCTTGGTCGTTTGAGGACAGGAATTTGCCATTGAAATGTTGCAATGTAAATTACGGAATAAATATCATAAGAAAAGATTAGTGAATCTTAGGATATGATGAAGAGTCAATGCTATTCTTCCCATATTGGCTTTCTAATAACGAGAAATACAGTATCTTAATTACTGTGTTTAGTGAATGTTTCTTTCCATCTACTGTTGAACTTTGGAACCTTCTTCCTTCAGGCTTCATTGATTAGATTTAGTAAATCGTTGGAAGTCCTTTGATCTTTGACTTAGAATTGCTGAGATTTATGAGATAGATCGTGTTGGTGGAATCGATTTCTAATTGTGAATGGATAAGTCTTTCGTGCGTTTTTGCTAATATTATTTGTACAGCTTAGTTGTCTTGCCGAGACCCAATCGTGTTTAAAGCATCTCTTGAAAATCACTGAGGCTTTTTGCGTTTTTTAAAGTTCCTAGGTAAGATCTACTGTGTTCAGGCATGATTATGGTACCTATGTACATTCTATGGTGCCTAGGAAAGATCTGTGGTGCCTTATGAGGAGATGCTGTGCTTGAGCAAGATAATTGATGCTGAGGCAAGAGATAAGGTGTGTATACAACATATTTTAGAGTAAGTGCAAGACTCCCCAGCAAGATCTCTTTTGAATAGGCAAGGTCTGTGATCTTTGACAAGATATGTTGTGCGTAGGCAATTTTTTTGTGATGTGTAGTATAGATCTTTGGTGCCTTGATAAGATATTTGATACTTAGGAAAGATATATTGTGCTTAGGTAAGATATGATTATTATTATTATTAGTCTTATTATTACTTGCTAAGGTACAACCCTAGTTGGAAAAGCAGGATGATATAAGCCCACGGGTCCCACCTGGAAAGTAGCCTAGTTAGGAAAGGAAAGAAGAAAAACAAATATTTTAAGAGGAACAACATTAAATTAAATATCTCCTGTATAAACTATAAAAACTTTAACAAAACAAGAGGAAGAGAAACAATATAAAATAGTGTGCTCGAGTGTACCCTCAAGCAAGAGAGTTTAGGACTTAGGCAAGACCTAACGTACACAGGCATATTATATAATGGCTAGACAATATCTAATATGCTTAGGTAATTTCGGCAGTGTTTAGGTAAAATCAAATGCGACCGAGTTATCAAGACCTGTCCATCCAATCTCCTTGAAGTTGAGAGAGAGAGAGAGAGAGAGAGAGAGAGAGAGAGAGAGAGAGAGAGAGAGAGAGAGAGAGAGAGCACTGGCATTGCATGCTACTTTACTTTTTAAGGAATAGACAATATCTTAGTGTCCTCAAAAATCAGAGACAGTATCTCTCCTGAGAAACTGAGCCCAAGTTAGTTTTCAAGATAACAGGAGAACTGCATTTATGTTTTTCTATTTATTATTTGGTGATGAGACTTGTTTCGAATCGCTTTTTGACATGGCTCTTCATCAGGACTCCATTGGTTGACTGATAGAATTACGATTTAATATACTCTTGAAAATTTCAAGTTATGTAAATGTTTGGATAGCCTAAATTACATTAAAAATTGATGAATTAAATGTTTTAAATTCATTGAAATGAAAAATCTTAAGATAATTTTAAAATACTAAATTTTTCATACGATCATAGAATTCCATGGCAATACTTATGAGCCTTCGTCCTGGTTGAAGAACGTTAAAATTCAGTTTTGCAACAGGATTGATGTCGGTTCTTGAGGAAAGTCTTCTCTAGTTCAAAGCAGGCTAAATTCTGAGGCTTTCTCTTCTTCTTCCCCAACGTTATTCCTACATTAAGGGGTCGGGTGCCTGCGGCGCCCTCTCCAATGCCTTCTATTAAAGGCAGCCTCTTCTACCAAACCTCTTCTCTCCATATTATCATTCACCTAATCACGCCATCTACTTCTCTGCCTCCCTCTTGATCTTCTCTCCCTAACAGTTTCCCCCCACGTCCTCCTCACTCCCTCCCGACCATCCACCCTCAACAGGTGCCTACACCATCTCAGTCATGACATTCTAATCATCTCTGTAATCTTTACTACACCTGTCATTCCTAGTTCATCATTTTCCAACCTTTCAAGCTGTGGTATCCACCTCAGCATTCTCATCTCTTTTGTCAATCTTTGCTTCCTCTTTTCGTCATAAAGCCCAAGTTTCTGATCCAATCATTAACACTGATGTTATTACTGTGCTGTAGATGTTGACTTCTACCTTCATTTGCATTTTCTTATTACATACCACTCCTGCTACCTCCTCCAATTTCTCCATGCTGCTTTTCTCCTATTCTCAACTTTGCCCTAACATCCTCCCTCCTGATTTATAGAAGACCCCAAGTTTTATAACTGCTACGCTACTTTCATGTATGGCTATCCTGTCCCTACCTTCCTTGGTGCTCACCATAGCTTCAGTTTTATCCACATTTACCCTCACGTCACCCCTTTCCAAAATTTCTTGCCATTCTACCAACCTTCTCTGTAATTCTTATTAATTTTCAGCAGTAATAACCAAATCATCTGTATATAGCAACTTCCATAACTTTTCCTCTCTGATCCCTTTACTTAACACATCCGAGACCAACACAAATAAAAACGGGCTTAATGTTGACCCCTGGTGTAATCCAACACTAACTTCAAAGGTTTCTGTTTCTCCAACAGCTGTTATTACTAATGTCCTTGTTGTTTTGTATATCATCTCTTCCATTCTAACCACCTTCTTTGGGACTTTCCTCTACCTCAAGCACCAAAACAACACTTCTCATGGTATTCTATCATAAGCCTTCTGTAAATCTACAAAAACAGAAGACCTTCTGGTTTCCCTTTAGTCTCTTTTCCTGTCCCTGCCTTACTATAAAGATGGCATCCACAGTCCCTCTCCTCCTCATGAATTCATAAGGCTATTTCACAATCTTTACAATCTCTCATGAAGTACCCTCTCTAAATCGTGAGGATTTCTCGCTCACTCATATATATAGATATGTGAACTACATTGAGCTCTTATTAAATTCCTTTTTGGAGCAGCACCTTTCCTTATGACAAATTGTGGTCTCAATGTTCCAACATTTTCTTTACAATGCTCTTTCTCTTGTTTTTCCAATAAAGTTTAAAATTCCACTAATGCAGTTTTCAAAGCTGGTCTCACTTGTGCAACGCAACTTAGACTGTGAGGCTAACTTGCTTCTCAGTATTTATAGATTTGAAGACTACATTGGTCCCTGATTCTAGTTCACGTGGACCGGCATCCCTGCTGAAAACTGCTTGAAGTCTCGTGGCTCTAGCATTCTCTCACAGGAGAAGCATCTGGACTTCCATCCAGGATATCAATGCCCTGGTAGTTCTAAAACCTGTACTTGGATATGTTACTTAGCATTCATAAGGAATAGACAATATTGATGTGTGTATTTATATGAATTTCATTGGTGGTTGTCTCGAAATTTTTCAGTTTCCTGGTATCTGCAAGATTGTAGTGTTTAGGTCACTGGCCCTCCTTTCGTGATAGCTGTAGCCGGGATCAACTGCAGTCCCAAAGGTTCTCAGCTTCAGCTCTGAACTACATGGTTGTGGTGCCTATGCTCCCATCTGTGTTTTGTGTGTGGTGGTATTGCCATGTGCCAGTGGATCTTGTAGTTGCCAATGGATGCAAATGAAGTGCAATGATCCATGTATGTTTATATTTGTATTTGAATTAAAAGATAAAATTCTTATGAAATAAAAAGAATTGAATAATTTAATATTACTTTTATACCAGTGTTCGCTTAATGAAAATATGAAGAAGAATAAGAGGAGAATTAAGGTTGTGGAAGTAAATAGAAATAAGGAGATAGATGAGTGAATGTTATTTTGAACATTGAAAGGACAAAAATTCCAGTTTGATTCAATATTCTTGAGTTAATGTAGGCAAAGGTAAAATGAGAGAGAAGGCTCGAGTCGCAGAGTATGTGAAAGGTAGTAGAATGTTTTTAAAAAAAAATTGGAAGAGACTTGCAATGTCTGTAATGGCCCAATGGGGAGGGGGGGGGATGTATGAATTAATTTGGAGTTGTGTGTCTTGTTCCATTATTTCTTCTGAAAAGTTAGTCAATTAGGTGGATTTTCCAAGGTAAAAAGTTAAAGATTCATATGATTCTGCATATTTTTTATTATTTCATTTGCAATAAGTATACTTATAGAGATATCACAGATACTACGAAGGAAAGAAAATATATTACAACAGATAGTACAAATTGTATGGCAATTTGTAGTTGAATTTGATCTGTTCAGTCATGTGTAGAATGTCATGATACAAAATGAATCTTACAAGAAAAAACAACAACTCAAACTACTATTTGAACGAACTTGTTTTTCGTTCTTCCTAATTGAAAGTCAGGACATATCCAAATTTATTAGGGTTCTTTGAAGCATCATACTGAGTGAGTTTGAAGTTTTGGGAGGCAGATCCTTGGGAAGAATGAGTGGAATATCCTTTAGAAGATGAGGATGTTGCACTGTGAGAGGATGGTGAAGAATATGTTCCAGCAGAGGAAGTCTGTGACGAAGAGAATGCTCCTGACTGAGATGATGGTGAAGAAGAAAATGATGCAGTCTGCAATGGAGATGGTGATCTAGAAGGAGCAGGACCTTTTGATGAGGAAACTTCATTGGCTTCAAAACCAATTCCTTGTCCTGCACGGAATTGAACAGTACGACGTGTACCATCATCGTCGACTACAGTGTATGTTCCACGTACATTGCCATCAGCGTCTGCAGTCTCTGATCTTGAATACTGTTCAGAGTCAAAGGCAAAGTCATAGGAGGCATCTGCATTAGAATTAGCGAGTGGGTCAATGAATGGGACTGTGCTTACTGGGGTAATCCTACCAGTAGGCTGACCTGAAGGTGCTCCAGGGACGATGGGACCTACAGGGATATGGGATCCTTCAGCAATAAATCCTGTATCAGAACCAGCTTGATACTGGATCTGTCTTCGTTGACCATCATCAGCAACAAAGGCAAAGTTTCCATCAACATTGTTATTCCTATCACCTGCTTCTTTCCTGGAGTGACTGGATGTGTCATATTCAAAAGCATAAGTTCCATCTGGTCTCAATTCACTGCGAGTATTAGCTTCTTCAAAACGAGATCCAATTGAGGAGGAAGAGGAGCCAGAAGAGTATGTTTGGGGAGCAGAAGGTCGCCGGCCAGAGAGATTTGTAGTGGAAGAACTGAAAGAGGTAGCAGATGGAGCTCTGTAAGATGATACACCAGATGACTGAGAGGAAAGAGGTGTATTAGAAGAGGGAGGTGTTGGCAAATGATCTCCTGATGCAACGAAGCCTCTGTTCGCTCCAGCTTGATAATCAACTCTCCTGGTCACTCCATCATCAGCAATGAAAGAAAACTGTCCTTCAACATTAAGGTTAGCATCAGCAGATTCGGAACGGGAATGGTCACCAGCGTTGAAGGAGAATGCATAAGATCCATCATTATTAGGTGAGGTTTGGGAAGGAGAAAAGGCTCCACTTGAGCCTGTAACAGCAGCGTTAGAAGAGGAGGATGTGGAACCCGTAGCTGGTGATTGATAACTAATGACTGAGGAGGACGTGGGTAATGAAGATCCCGAGAATCCAGTTCTTCTGTTACCAGAGGAGAATCTATTAGCTGAAGAAGATTGTCGAGTAGCTGCTGGTGTAGATCCAGAAGATTCTGGTGTAGGAGGTGACAGTGGAAGGTCATTACCTTCTACAACAAAGCCTGTACCACGACCTGCAGTGTAAGAGTAGGTTCTTGTGATTCCATCGTCATCTGTGTAAGAATAAGATCCTCTGACATTACCACTGGCATCGCTTTGTTCTGACCGAGACTGTCCGTCTTCATTAAACTGGAAACCATAAGAAGCGTCAGCATTTCTGTTAGCCAGAGGATCAAAGAAAGGTGGGCGAGCCCTTGCAGCAGCATGGGCCTTATGGAAGTCAGGATGTGGTTGGGGGAGGTGACTCCCTGAGGGGACAAAACCACCCTCACCAGCTGTGTATTGTAGATTGACAGAATTGCCATCAGGGTCAACATAGCCAAACCTTCCATTTTGTTGACCAACTGTAGTGGACTTGGCACTCTCGAAGGCTCCTTCACCAGTGTCATGACCATACTTGTAAGTACCATCTCTGTGAAGGACAAAGTACTGGGAACGCCTTCCTGTGCCCACTTGAGGTATGTTGTAAGCGCCATCAGGTCCGGGTAAACTTAGAGTGCTAACTGCCAGAGCAGACAACACAGCCTGTGAAAGAAGAAGGCCAGCATTTATATAGAGCTTTGCACTCTTATATATCGGAAAGTAATTTGGTATGAAACAAATAAATATTTCAGATTAGTTATATGGTGTAAATCTCTCTGGGGATATTATCATATAGGTCATTTAGAAAAGAATTCATTGTTTTGATACATTTATTCATTATTGAATAACCTTACTATTATGGGATAACTTTAAGGTGTCCCTCTAGAACAGTAATTGAAAAGCAATAAAGTAATTTTCTCGATTACTATACTCAGTCTACTTTGTTAATTCTTTTGCAGTCGAATAATGATTTAAATTCTTGTGTATAAATTCACACATCAATTGCAAGGATCAATGATTACATTGTTTTAAGTTATCTCAGAACCTTAAGTGATCTTTAAAATATAGAATTATTGTCAGTCTTTGTATCCAAGTGAGGGAGATGATTTTGTCAAAGTTTAACTTAATTTATGAAATGATATTTTGGTTTTATTGAATATAATGAAAAGAATATAATGACGAGAGAGAGAGAGAGAGAGAGAGAGAGAGAGAGAGAGAGAGAGAGAGAGAGAGAGAGAGAGAGAGAGAGAGAGAGAGAGAGAGAGAGAGAGTTTATCATTACCAAGCTAATCCAGGAAGCCATTGTGAGGATGGCTGGGAGGGTGGTGTTCCTTCAAGCGGTGCTGATGGCCCAAGAGTGAGGTGAAGTTGCAAAGGATCGGATCCTTTTATACCCACAACAGAAGAGAGTCCTTCAAACGAATCAGTGTAAGAACTGGACGATGAGGGGTAGGGTGGGGGGAGATGGTATCGTCACCTGCCCAACTGCTCTACTTCCAAGGGACCCTACCCACGACCTGATGCCCTGGGGCATTTGAGGACTGGGATAGACTGTAAATTTCCATGAGAGAACTTGAATCTTTTTTTTTTATCTTGATAAGGAATTGGTTATTTCAATTCACGAAGGATTTTAGAACAATTTTCAAATTGATTTTTATATTGTTTTTATTTGGATTCTGAGACTCGTTCAAGACCATCTTCACTTTGAATGAATTATATTTGTTTCAGTTTTTTCCATTGGTTAATTGAGAGTTTGTTATATATAGTTAGTATTATTATATTGATCCTATTTGTTAAGAAATAAGTAGAAAACTTGCTCTTTCTCGTTTTAGATAGGGAATTTGCTTTTGAAGTTGTGGTATTACAAAATCTGTATTTAATATTTTATCTAAGGATTAGTGAGTATCTGGAGAATTAATATTAATGTTCCCATATTGACTTTCTAGTAACATTAAATCCAGTATCTTAATGACTTTCTTTCGTGTACTGTTCAAAATTTGGAATCTCTTCCTTCAGGCTTCAGGGATTAAGTTTGAGTAATGCTCTTCCTTCAGGCTTCAGGGATTAGTTTTGAGGAATCCTCTTCCTTCAGGCTTCAGGGATTAGGTTTGAGGAATCCTCCTCCTTCAGGCTTCAGGGATTAGGTTTGAGGAATCCTCTTTCCTTCAGCTTCAGGGATTAGGTTTGAGGAATCCTTCCTTCAGGCTTCAGGATTAGGATTGAGGAATCCTCTTCCTTCGGCTTCAGATTAGGTTTGAGGAATCCTCATTTCCTTCAGGCTTCAGGGATTAGGATTGAGGAATCCTCTTCCTTCAGGCTTCAGGTATTAGGTTTAGGAATCCTCTTCCTTCAGGCTTCAGGGATTAGGTTTGAGGAATCCTCTTTCTTCAGGCTTCAGTATTAGGTTTGAGGAATCCTCTTCCTTCAGGCTTCAGGGATTAGGTTTGAGTAATCCTCTTCCTTCAGGCTTCAGGGATTAGGTTTGAGGAACCCTCTTTCTTCAGGGCTTCAGGGATTAGGTTTGAGAATCCTCTTCCTTCAGGCTTCAGGGATTAGGTTTGAGGAATCCTCTTCTTCAGGTTCGATTAGGTTTGAGGAATCCTCTTCCCTTCAGGGATTAGGTTTGAGGAATCCTCTTCCTTCAGGGATTAGGTTTGAGGAATCCTCTTCCTTCAGGGGATTAGGTTTGAGGAACCCTCTTTCAGGGTTCAGGTATTAGGTTTGAGGAATCCTCTTCCTTCAGGCTTCAAGGATTTGGTTTGAGGAATCCTCTTTCTTCAGGCTTCAGGGATTAGGTTTGAGGAGCCCTCTTTCTTCAGGGTTCATGTATTAGGTTTGAGGAATCCTCTTCCTTCAGGCTTCAAGGATCAGGCTTGAGGAATCCTCTTCCTTCAGGCTTCAGGTATTAGGTTTGAGGAATCCTCTTCTTCAGGTTCAGGGATTAGGTTTGAGGAATCTCTTCCTTCAGGCTTCAGGGATTAGGTTTGAGGAATCCTCTTCCTTCAGGCTTCAGGGATTAGGTTTGAGGAATCCTCTTCCTTCAGGCTTCAGGGATTAGGTTTGAGGAATCCTCTTCCTTCAGGCTTCAGGGATTAGGTTTGAGGAATCCTCTTCCTTCAGGCTTCAGGGATTAGGTTTGAGGAATCCTCTTCCTTCAGGCTTCAGGGATTAGGTTTGAGGAATCCTCTTCCTTCAGGCTTCAGGATTATGTTTGAGGAATCCTCTTCCTTCAGGCTTCAGGGATTATGTTTGAGGAATCTCTTCCTTCAGGCTTCAGGGATTATGTTTGAGGAATCTCTTCTTCAGGCTTCAGGGATTATGTTTGAGGAATCTCTTCTTTCAGGCTTCAGGGATTAGGTTTGAGGAATCTCTTCCTTCAGGCTTCAGGGATTAGGTTTGAGGAATCCTCTTCCTTCAGGCTTCAGGTATTAGGTTTGAGGAATCCTCTTCCTTCAGGCTTCAGGGATTAGGTTTGAGGAATCCTCTTCCTTCAGGCTTCAGGGCTTAGGTTTGAGGAATCCTCTTCCTTCAGGCTTCAGGTATTAGGTTTGAGGAATCCTCTTCCTTCAGGCTTAGGGATTAGGTTTGAGGAATCCTCTTCCTTCAGGCTTCAGGATTAGGTTTGAGGAATCCTCTTCCTTCAGGCTTAGGGATTAGGTTTGAGGAATCCTCTTCCTTCAGGCTTCAGGATTAGGTTTGAGGAATCCTCTTCCTTCAGGCTTCAGGTATTAGGTTTGAGGAATCCTCTTCCTTCAGGCTTCAGGGATTAGGTTTGAGGAATCTCTTCCTTCAGGCTTCAGGGATTAGGTTTGAGGAATCCTCTTCCTTCAGGCTTCAGGTATTAGGTTTGAGGAATCCTCTTCCTTCAGGCTTCAGGATTAGGTTTGAGGAATCCTCTTCCTTCAGGCTTCAGGTATTAGGTTTGAGGAATCCTCTTCCTTCAGGCTTCAGGTATTAGGTTTGAGGAATCCTCTTCCTTCAGGCTTCAGGGATTAGGTTTGAGGAATCCTCTTCCTTCAGGCTTCAGGTATTAGGTTTGAGGAATCCTCTTCCTTCAGGCTTCAGGGATTAGGTTTGAGGAATCCTCTTCCTTCAGGCTTCAGGGATTAGGTTTGAGGAATCCTCTTCCTTCAGGCTTTAGGTAATAGGGTTGAGGAATCCTCTTCCTTCAGGCTTCAGGGATTATGTTTGAGGAATTCTCTTCCTTCAGGCTTCAGGGATTATGTTTGAGGAATTCTCTTCCTTCACGCTTCAGGGATTAGGTTTGAGGAATCCTCTACCTTCAGGTTTAGGGATTAGGTTTGAGGAATCCTCTTCCTTCAGGCTATAGCGATTAGGTTTGAGGAATCCTTTTCCTTTAAGATTCATGGATTAGGCAATTCGTTGTAGCTCCTTCGAGGTTCTTTGAATTATGTCGCTGAAATGAAGCAATGGATTGATTGGATCCTGTTGATTGGGAGTGCCAAGATTAAATATTTGTCATTGTAGAGGGAGTCGATACCAATATTGAATAATGAATTATTCTTCAGTGTGTTTTTGCTCTTGTTTTTGTTGTAAAACTTAGTTGTCTTGGCAAGATTCAGTCATGTTTGAAGCATCTCCTGGAAATAACAGTTGCCTCTGGCTTATTGTAGTCCCCAAGTTAGATCTTCAGTGCCCAGACTTGAGTATGATGTTTAGGTAAAATCTATGATGCCTCTGAAAGTTCTGTTGGGTCTAAGCGAGGTTATTGTGTCTAGGCAATATTTGAAGTGCTTAATGAAGGTATATAGTGCTTGGTCAATATTTCTGGTTCTTAGGCAAGATCCTTAGTGTTTAGACAAGGTCTGCGGTGTTTAGGCAAGAAATATGGTGTGTAAGTAAAATATTTTAGTGTAAATGCAAGACTCTCCAGCAAGATTTCTGTTTAATAGGCAAGGTCTGCGATCATTAAGAGGATATGTTGTGCCAAGAAAAGTTTTTGTGATGTGTAATAAAGATCTTTGATGCCTTGGTAAGATATCTATTGCCTTGGTAAGATCTGATGGGCATAGGCAAGACCCTATTGTACAAAGGCAGGATGTATAATGGCTAGACAATATCTAATATACTTAGACAATTTCGTCGGTGTTTAGATAAGATCAAATGTGACTGGCTGTTATCAAAACCACCAGAGAGAGAGAGAGAGAGAGAGAGAGAGAGAGAGAGAGAGAGAGAGAGAGAGAGAGAGAGAGAGAGAGAGAGAGAGAGAGAGAGCACTTTGGCATGTTACATTACATTCATAATGAATAAACAATATCTGTTATATGTTGTTGACATTTGTTTCGAATCACTTTATTACATGACTTCATCAGGACTGCATTAGTTGACTAATAGAATTACACTTTAATATAGTGTGGAAAATATTAAGTTACAAAAATATTTGAATAGTCCAAAATACATTAACAACAATAACAAGTAGAGATTTCTGACCTTCGCCAAAGGTTATATGGAGTCGTCCATGGCTTAAGATCTATCTGTTGTGGGACTTTCGTCGAAATTTGTCAATATGTTTTGACGTTATCTTTAAAATGCAAATCCGAATTTAGAATCCAGATCTGGATCCGGTTCATCTCCAAAATTTTATTGGATCGTCCATGACCTAATAACTATCTGTGGCGACAATTTTGTCAAAATCTGTCTAATAGTTTTGACGTTATCTTTAAAATTGCGAAAAAGGGAAATTTGAATCTGGAATCTGTATCCCGATCATCTTCAAAATTGAAAAGGGTTGTCTACGAACTAAGATATATCTGTCGGGAAAATTTCGTCAAATTCCATCAAGTAGTTTTAATGTAATCCAGTTTATAGCCCCAGTGGCAAATATATAAATGAATAAAGTAGAATCCGAAACCGGATCATATCCAAAATTTAATGTGGTCTTCCGTAACCTAAGCTTTATCTGTGGTGAAAATCCCATCAAAATCCGTCAAGTAATTTTGATGTTATTTTTAAGATGACGAGAAATGCAAATCCAGATCGGCAATCCGGATCCGGATCATCTCTAAATTCTCTTAGGGGCATCCAGGACTAAAGATCTATCTGTGGTGAAGATTTCGTCAAAATCCATCAAGAACATTTGACGTAATCCTGTTCACAGACACTAATACAGACAAATAAACCGACTTGATTGCATAATCTCCTTAGCAGGGGTAAAATTTGCTAAAATAAATTTTGTAGATTCTTTTAAATGAAAAACATTGAGATCATATTTGAAATACTTGAGAGATTTTTCATAATACTTTATGGAATTCCATGACAACTCTCACAAGACCTCCCCCTCGTCAACGCAGCTTTAGAATTCATCTTTGCAATGGGATTAATTTTGGTTCTTGAGGAAAGTGTTCTCTTGTTCAAAGGAGACTAAATCTGGAAGCTTTCTCGGTCCCTGATAGATTTATATTTTCGAATTGCATTGATCTCAAATTCAATTCCTTTTGGAGCTGTGACTTTCCTTATGACAAATTGTGGTCACGATGTTCCAACATTTTCTTTACTATGAAGTAATTTCGGCATGCCCTTTCTCTTGTTTTTCTGACATAGCTCAAAATTCCACTATTGCAGAGTTTTCAAAGTTGGTCTTGCTTGTGCAACACACCCTAGACTAATGCTTACTGGCCCCCTCTGAATTTGTAGATATGAAGACTAGGTTGGTCCCTGATGACAATTCCTGTGGAACGGCATCCCTGCCCAAAACAGCTTGAAGTTTCGTGGTTCCAGCATTCTCTCATAGGTGAAGCCTCTATCCTCTGGTAGTTCTGAAACCTGTACTTGGCTATGCTACTTCTAATGAATAGACAATATTGATGTGTGTATTCATATAAATCTGTACAGATAATTTCATTGGTGGTTTCAAAATCTTCCAGTCTCCTGGTATCTGCAAGGTTGTAGTGTTTAGGTCACTAGCCCTCCTTTCGTGATAGCTGTAGCCGGGATCAACTGCAGTCCCAAAGATTCTCATCTTCAGCTTTGAACTACATTTTTGTGGTGCCTATGCTCCCATCTTTGTTTTGCGTGTAGTGGTATCACCATGTATCCGATGGATGTAAATGAAGTGCAATGATCCATGTATGTTTATATTTACATTTGAATTTAAAGGTAAAATTCTTATGAAAAAAAGAATTGAATCGTTTAATATTACTTGTATACCAGAGTTTGCTTGAGGAAAAGATGGAAAGGAATAAGAGGAGAATTAAGGTTGTGAAAGTAAATATAAATAAGGAGATAGATGATTGAATGTTATTTTGAACATTGAAAGGACAAAAAGTCCATTTTGATTTGACATTCTCGAGTTAATGCAAAGGATAGTAAAATGTGGGAGAAGGCTCGAGTCGCAGAGTATGTGAAAGGTAGCAGTATGTTTTCGAAAAAAAATGAAGAGACTTGCAATGTATGTAATAGCCAAAAGTAGGGAATTTATAAATTAATTGTTGACTTTTGTGCCGTGTTTCGTTGTTCCCTCTGAGAATATAGTTGATTAGGCAGTTTTTTCAAGGTAAAAGTAAAAGATTCTTATGATTCTGCATATTTTTTTATTATTTCATTTGCAATAACTATACTTATAGTGGTATCACAGATACTATGAAGTAAAGAAAATATAATACAAAAGATAGAACAGATTCTATGGCAATTTGAATAACAACATCCAAAATGATTCTTATAAAAAAAAAACTCAAACTACCAATTGAAGTCTTGTATTTAGTTCTTCCTAATTGAAAGTCAGGACATACCCAAATTTATTAGGGTTCTTTGAAGCATCATACTGAGTGAGTTTGAAGTTTTGAGAGGCAGATCCTTGGGAAGAATGAGTGGAATATCCTTTAGAAGATGATGATGTTGCACTGTGAGAGGATGGTGAAGCATATGTTCCAGCTGAGGAAGTTTGTGACGAAGAGAATGCTCCCGACTGAGAGGATGGTGAGGAAGAAAATGATGCAGCCTGCGAAGGAGATGGTGATCTAGAAGGAGCAGGACCTTTTGATGAGGAAACTTCATTGGCTTCAAAACCAATTCCTTGTCCTGCACGGAATTGAACAGTACGACGTGTACCATCATCGTCGACTACAGTGTATGTTCCACGTACATTGCCATCAGCGTCTGCAGTCTCTGATCTTGAATAGTGTTCAGAGTCAAAGGCAAAGTTATAGGAGGCATCTGCATTAGAATTAGCGAGTGGGTCAATGAATGGGACTGTGCTTACTGGAGTAATCCTACCAGTAGGCTGACCTGAAGGTGCTCCAGGGACGATAGGACCTACAGGTATATGGGATCCTTCAGCAATAAATCCCGTATCAGAACCAGCTTGATATTGGATCTCTCTTCGTTGACCATCATCAGCAACAAAGGCAAAGTTTCCATCAACATTGTTATTCCTATCACCTGCTTCTTTCCTGGAGTGACTGGATGTGTCATATTCAAAAGCATAAGTTCCATCTGGTCTCAATTCACCGCGAGTATTAGCTTCCTCAAAACGAGATCCAATTGAGGAGGAAGAGGAGCCAGAAGAATATGTTTGGGGAGCAGAAGGTCGCCGACCAGAGAGATTTGTAGTGGAAGAACTGAAAGGGGTAGCAGATGGAGCTCTGTAAGATGATACACCAGATGACTGAGAGGAAAGAGGGGTATTAGAAGAGGGAGGTGTTGGCAAATGATCTCCTGATGCAACGAAGCCTCTGTTCGCTCCAGCTTGATAATCAACTCTCCTGGTCACTCCATCATCAGCAATGAAAGAAAACTGTCCTTCAACATTAAGGTTAGCATCAGCAGATTCGGAACGGGAATGGTCACCAGCGTTGAAGGAGAATGCATAAGATCCATCATTATTAGATGAGGTTTGGGAAGGAGAAAAGGCTCCCTTGAGCCTGTAACAGCAGCACTAGAAGAGGATGATGATGTGGAACCCGTAGCTGGTGATTGATAACCAATGACTGAGGAGGAGGTTGGTGATGAAGATCCCGAGAATCCAGTTCTTCTGTTACCAGAGGAAAATCTATTAGCTGAAGAAGATTGTCGAGTAGCTGCTGGTGTAGATCCAGAAGATTCTGGTGTAGGAGGTGACAGTGGAAGGTCATTACCTTCTACAACAAAGCCTGTACCACGACCTGCAGTGTAAGAGTAGGTTCTTGTGATTCCATCGTCATCTGTGTAAGAATAAGATCCTCTGACATTGCCACTGGCATCGCTTTGTTCTGACCGAGACTGTCCGTCTTCAGCAAACTGGAAACCATAAGAAGCGTCAGCATTTCTGTTAGCCAGAGGATCAGAGAAAGGTGGGCGAGCCCTTGCAGCAGCATGGGCCTTATGGAAGTCAGGATGTGGTTGGGGGAGGTGACTCCCTGATGGCACAAAACCACCCTCACCAGCTGTGTATTGTAGATTGACAGAATTGCCATCAGGGTCAACATAGCCAAACCTTCCATTTTGTTGACCAACTGTGGTGGACTTGGCACTCTCGAAGGCTCCTTCACCAGTGTCATGACCATACTTGTAAGTACCATCTCTGTGAAGGACAAAGTACTGGGAACGCCTTCCTGTGCCCACTTGAGGTATGTTGTAAGCGCCATCAGGTCCGGGCAAACTTAGAGTGCTAACTGCCAGAGCAGACAACACAACCTGTGAAAGAAGAAAGACAGCATTTATATAGAGCTTTGCATTCTTAAACACGGGAAAGTAATTTGGTATGAAACAAATGAATGCTTCAGATAATTTATACGGTGGAAAACACTTACTGCCATTAGTGCTATTATCATATAGATCAATAATTATTGAATATCCACATTATGTAACAAATGATTATCTTTGGTTATATACAGTACATGGCGTAAAAGTCTTAGTGCCATTAGTGGTATCATCTTATAGGTATCATTATTAAATATTCCATTGAAAAATAATCTTAATGTTATTGGTATCTTTAAGGGGTCCCCTAAATCAGTAAGCTAAAAGTAATAAAATAATCTACCCTATTACTACACTCACTCTACGCCTTTCATTCTTCAGCAGCTGATTAATGAAGGAAATCACTTTACATGAATAATCACAGACAAAGGGAGCAATAAGAAATGCATACATAGTTTCCAGTTAACCCAGAACGTTAAGTTATAGAATTGTTGTAAGTCTTTGTATTCAAGTGATGGAGATGATATTGTCAAAGTTTAACTTGATTTCTAACCTTATCTCTTTTTGTAGTTTTTCGGAATATAAGAATATAATGATGGTTATCATAAGATGAGAGAGAGAGAGAGAGAGAGAGAGAGAGAGAGAGAGAGAGAGAGAGAGAGAGAGAGAGATCCAAGTGTTATCATTACCAAGCTAATCCAGGAAGCCATTGTGAGGATGGCTGGGAGGGCGGTGTTCCTTCGGGCAATGCTGATGGCCCAAGAGTGAGCTGAAGTTGCAAAGGATCGGGTCCTTTTATACTCACGAGACAAGAGTGTCCCTCAAACGGAATCAGTGCAAGAACTGGATGGGGAGGGGCTTGTGGGGGTGGGGGTGGGGGGGGGGGGGGTTGTTATAAGGCATAGCCATCTGCCCATCTGCTCTTCATCCAAGGCAGGTCCCTACCCACCACCTGATGCACTCGTGAACTGGAAGTGATTGTAAATTTCCATGACAAACTGACTTCATTTTTTTTTTTATTATCTTGATTTCGATTCATGGTGGACTTTAAGAATGCTTTTTAAAACCATATTTATTTTAAGTAAATTCTATTCGTTTGTTTTTTATTTGGTTACAGGAAGGCTTCTTATATATAGTTTAGTGTTATTGAACTGGTCGTATTTTTAAGTCATGTTAAGGAAACCAGATGAAAATATTTTCTTGGTCGTTTGAGGACAGGAATTTGCCATTGAAATGTTGCAATGTAAATTACGGAATAAATATCATAAGAAAAGATTAGTGAATCTTAGGATATGATGAAGAGTCAATGCTATTCTTCCCATATTGGCTTTCTAATAACGAGAAATACAGTATCTTAATTACTGTGTTTAGTGAATGTTTCTTTCCATCTACTGTTGAACTTTGGAACCTTCTTCCTTCAGGCTTCATTGATTAGATTTAGTAAATCGTTGGAAGTCCTTTGATCTTTGACTTAGAATTGCTGAGATTTATGAGATAGATCGTGTTGGTGGAATCGATTTCTAATTGTGAATGGATAAGTCTTTCGTGCGTTTTTGCTAATATTATTTGTACAGCTTAGTTGTCTTGCCGAGACCCAATCGTGTTTAAAGCATCTCTTGAAAATCACTGAGGCTTTTTGCGTTTTTTAAAGTTCCTAGGTAAGATCTACTGTGTTCAGGCATGATTATGGTACCTATGTACATTCTATGGTGCCTAGGAAAGATCTGTGGTGCCTTATGAGGAGATGCTGTGCTTGAGCAAGATAATTGATGCTGAGGCAAGAGATAAGGTGTGTATACAACATATTTTAGAGTAAGTGCAAGACTCCCCAGCAAGATCTCTTTTGAATAGGCAAGGTCTGTGATCTTTGACAAGATATGTTGTGCGTAGGCAATTTTTTTGTGATGTGTAGTATAGATCTTTGGTGCCTTGATAAGATATTTGATACTTAGGAAAGATATATTGTGCTTAGGTAAGATATGATTATTATTATTATTAGTCTTATTATTACTTGCTAAGGTACAACCCTAGTTGGAAAAGCAGGATGCTATAAGCCCACGGGTCCCACCTGGAAAGTAGCCTAGTTAGGAAAGGAAAGAAGAAAAACAAATATTTTAAGAGGAACAACATTAAATTAAATATCTCCTGTATAAACTATAAAAACTTTAACAAAACAAGAGGAAGAGAAACAATATAAAATAGTGTGCTCGAGTGTACCCTCAAGCAAGAGAGTTTAGGACTTAGGCAAGACCTAACGTACACAGGCATATTATATAATGGCTAGACAATATCTAATATGCTTAGGTAATTTCGGCAGTGTTTAGGTAAAATCAAATGCGACCGAGTTATCAAGACCTGTCCATCCAATCTCCTTGAAGTTGAGAGAGAGAGAGAGAGAGAGAGAGAGAGAGAGAGAGAGAGAGAGAGCACTGGCATTGCATGCTACTTTACTTTTTAAGGAATAGACAATATCTTAGTGTCCTCAAAAATCAGAGACAGTATCTCTCCTGAGAAACTGAGCCCAAGTTAGTTTTCAAGATAACAGGAGAACTGCATTTATGTTTTTCTATTTATTATTTGGTGATGAGACTTGTTTCGAATCGCTTTTTGACATGGCTCTTCATCAGGACTCCATTGGTTGACTGATAGAATTACGATTTAATATACTCTTGAAAATTTCAAGTTATGTAAATGTTTGGATAGCCTAAATTACATTAAAAATTGATGAATTAAATGTTTTAAATTCATTGAAATGAAAAATCTTAAGATAATTTTAAAATACTAAATTTTTCATACGATCATAGAATTCCATGGCAATACTTATGAGCCTTCGTCCTGGTTGAAGAACGTTAAAATTCAGTTTTGCAACAGGATTGATGTCGGTTCTTGAGGAAAGTCTTCTCTAGTTCAAAGCAGGCTAAATTCTGAGGCTTTCTCTTCTTCTTCCCCAACGTTATTCCTACATTAAGGGGTCGGGTGCCTGCGGCGCCCTCTCCAATGCCTTCTATTAAAGGCAGCCTCTTCTACCAAACCTCTTCTCTCCATATTATCATTCACCTAATCACGCCATCTACTTCTCTGCCTCCCTCTTGATCTTCTCTCCCTAACAGTTTCCCCCCACGTCCTCCTCACTCCCTCCCGACCATCCACCCTCAACAGGTGCCTACACCATCTCAGTCATGACATTCTAATCATCTCTGTAATCTTTACTACACCTGTCATTCCTAGTTCATCATTTTCCAACCTTTCAAGCTGTGGTATCCACCTCAGCATTCTCATCTCTTTTGTCAATCTTTGCTTCCTCTTTTCGTCATAAAGCCCAAGTTTCTGATCCAATCATTAACACTGATGTTATTACTGTGCTGTAGATGTTGACTTCTACCTTCATTTGCATTTTCTTATTACATACCACTCCTGCTACCTCCTCCAATTTCTCCATGCTGCTTTTCTCCTATTCTCAACTTTGCCCTAACATCCTCCCTCCTGATTTATAGAAGACCCCAAGTTTTATAACTGCTACGCTACTTTCATGTATGGCTATCCTGTCCCTACCTTCCTTGGTGCTCACCATAGCTTCAGTTTTATCCACATTTACCCTCACGTCACCCCTTTCCAAAATTTCTTGCCATTCTACCAACCTTCTCTGTAATTCTTATTAATTTTCAGCAGTAATAACCAAATCATCTGTATATAGCAACTTCCATAACTTTTCCTCTCTGATCCCTTTACTTAACACATCCGAGACCAACACAAATAAAAACGGGCTTAATGTTGACCCCTGGTGTAATCCAACACTAACTTCAAAGGTTTCTGTTTCTCCAACAGCTGTTATTACTAATGTCCTTGTTGTTTTGTATATCATCTCTTCCATTCTAACCACCTTCTTTGGGACTTTCCTCTACCTCAAGCACCAAAACAACACTTCTCATGGTATTCTATCATAAGCCTTCTGTAAATCTACAAAAACAGAAGACCTTCTGGTTTCCCTTTAGTCTCTTTTCCTGTCCCTGCCTTACTATAAAGATGGCATCCACAGTCCCTCTCCTCCTCATGAATTCATAAGGCTATTTCACAATCTTTACAATCTCTCATGAAGTACCCTCTCTAAATCGTGAGGATTTCTCGCTCACTCATATATATAGATATGTGAACTACATTGAGCTCTTATTAAATTCCTTTTTGGAGCAGCACCTTTCCTTATGACAAATTGTGGTCTCAATGTTCCAACATTTTCTTTACAATGCTCTTTCTCTTGTTTTTCCAATAAAGTTTAAAATTCCACTAATGCAGTTTTCAAAGCTGGTCTCACTTGTGCAACGCAACTTAGACTGTGAGGCTAACTTGCTTCTCAGTATTTATAGATTTGAAGACTACATTGGTCCCTGATTCTAGTTCACGTGGACCGGCATCCCTGCTGAAAACTGCTTGAAGTCTCGTGGCTCTAGCATTCTCTCACAGGAGAAGCATCTGGACTTCCATCCAGGATATCAATGCCCTGGTAGTTCTAAAACCTGTACTTGGATATGTTACTTAGCATTCATAAGGAATAGACAATATTGATGTGTGTATTTATATGAATTTCATTGGTGGTTGTCTCGAAATTTTTCAGTTTCCTGGTATCTGCAAGATTGTAGTGTTTAGGTCACTGGCCCTCCTTTCGTGATAGCTGTAGCCGGGATCAACTGCAGTCCCAAAGGTTCTCAGCTTCAGCTCTGAACTACATGGTTGTGGTGCCTATGCTCCCATCTGTGTTTTGTGTGTGGTGGTATTGCCATGTGCCAGTGGATCTTGTAGTTGCCAATGGATGCAAATGAAGTGCAATGATCCATGTATGTTTATATTTGTATTTGAATTAAAAGATAAAATTCTTATGAAATAAAAAGAATTGAATAATTTAATATTACTTTTATACCAGTGTTCGCTTAATGAAAAGATGAAGAAGAATAAGAGAAGAATTAAGGTTGTGGAAGTAAATAGAAATAAGGAGATAGATGAGTGAATGTTATTTTGAACATTGAAAGGACAAAAATTCCAGTTTGATTCAATATTCTTGAGTTAATGTAGGCAAAGGTAAAATGAGAGAGAAGGCTCGAGTCGCAGAGTATGTGAAAGGTGGCAGAATGTTTTTAAAAAAAAATTGGAAGAGACTTGCAATGTCTGTAATGGCCCAATGGGGGGGGGGGGGGGGATGTATGAATTAATTTGGAGTTGTGTGTCTTGTTCCATTATTTCTTCTGAAAAGTTAGTCAATTAGGTGGATTTTCCAAGGTAAAAAGTTAAAGATTCATATGATTCTGCATATTTTTTATTATTTCATTTGCAATAAGTATACTTATAGAGATATCACAGATACTACGAAGGAAAGAAAATATATTACAACAGATAGTACAAATTGTATGGCAATTTGTAGTTGAATTTGATCTGTTCAGTCATGTGTAGAATGTCATGATACAAAATGAATCTTACAAGAAAAAATAACAACTCAAACTACCATTTGAACGAACTTGTTTTTGGTTCTTCCTAATTGAAAGTCAGGACATACCCAAATTTATTAGGGTTCTTTGAAGCATCATACTGAGTGAGTTTGAAGTTTTGGGAGGCAGATCCTTGGGAAGAATGAGTGGAATATCCTTTAGAAGATGAGGATGTTGCACTGTGAGAGGATGGTGAAGAATATGTTCCAGCAGAGGAAGTCTGTGACGAAGAGAATGCTCCTGACTGAGATGATGGTGAAGAAGAAAATGATGCAGTCTGCGATGGAGATGGTGATCTAGAAGGAGCAGGACCTTTTGATGAGGAAACTTCATTGGCTTCAAAACCAATTCCTTGTCCTGCACGGAATTGAACAGTACGACGTGTACCATCATCGTCGACTACAGTGTATGTTCCACGTACATTGCCATCAGCGTCTGCAGTCTCTGATCTTGAATACTGTTCAGAGTCAAAGGCAAAGTCATAGGAGGCATCTGCATTAGAATTAGCGAGTGGGTCAATGAATGGGACTGTGCTTACTGGGGTAATCCTACCAGTAGGCTGACCTGAAGGTGCTCCAGGGACGATGGGACCTACAGGGATATGGGATCCTTCAGCAATAAATCCTGTATCAGAACCAGCTTGATACTGGATCTGTCTTCGTTGACCATCATCAGCTACAAAGGCAAAGTTTCCATCAACATTGTTATTCCTATCACCTGCTTCTTTCCTGGAGTGACTGGATGTGTCATATTCAAAAGCATAAGTTCCATCTGGTCTCAATTCACTGCGAGTATTAGCTTCTTCAAAACGAGATCCAATTGAGGAGGAAGAGGAGCCAGAAGAGTATGTTTGGGGAGCAGAAGGTCGCCGGCCAGAGAGATTTGTAGTGGAAGAACTGAAAGAAGTAGCAGATGGAGCTCTGTAAGATGATACACCAGATGACTGAGAGGAAAGAGGTGTATTAGAAGAGGGAGGTGTTGGCAAATGATCTCCTGATGCAACGAAGCCTCTGTTCGCTCCAGCTTGATAATCAACTCTCCTGGTCACTCCATCATCAGCAATGAAAGAAAACTGTCCTTCAACATTAAGGTTAGCATCAGCAGATTCGGAACGGGAATGGTCACCAGCGTTGAAGGAGAATGCATAAGATCCATCATTATTAGGTGAGGTTTGGGAAGGAGAAAAGGCTCCACTTGAGCCTGTAACAGCAGCGTTAGAAGAGGAGGATGTGGAACCCGTAGCTGGTGATTGATAACTAATGACTGAGGAGGACGTGGGTAATGAAGATCCCGAGAATCCAGTTCTTCTGTTACCAGAGGAGAATCTATTAGCTGAAGAAGATTGTCGAGTAGCTGCTGGTGTAGATCCAGAAGATTCTGGTGTAGGAGGTGACAGTGGAAGGTCATTACCTTCTACAACAAAGCCTGTACCACGACCTGCAGTGTAAGAGTAGGTTCTTGTGATTCCATCGTCATCTGTGTAAGAATAAGATCCTCTGACATTACCACTGGCATCGCTTTGTTCTGACCGAGACTGTCCGTCTTCATTAAACTGGAAACCATAAGAAGCGTCAGCATTTCTGTTAGCCAGAGGATCAAAGAAAGGTGGGCGAGCCCTTGCAGCAGCATGGGCCTTATGGAAGTCAGGATGTGGTTGGGGGAGGTGACTCCCTGAGGGGACAAAACCACCCTCACCAGCTGTGTATTGTAGATTGACAGAATTGCCATCAGGGTCAACATAGCCAAACCTTCCATTTTGTTGACCAACTGTAGTGGACTTGGCACTCTCGAAGGCTCCTTCACCAGTGTCATGACCATACTTGTAAGTACCATCTCTGTGAAGGACAAAGTACTGGGAACGCCTTCCTGTGCCCACTTGAGGTATGTTGTAAGCGCCATCAGGTCCGGGTAAACTTAGAGTGCTAACTGCCAGAGCAGACAACACAGCCTGTGAAAGAAGAAGGCCAGCATTTATATAGAGCTTTGCACTCTTATATATCGGAAAGTAATTTGGTATGAAACAAATAAATATTTCAGATTAGTTATATGGTGTAAATCTCTCTGGGGATATTATCATATAGGTCATTCAGAAAAGAATTCATTGTTTTGATACATTTATTCATTATTGAATAACCTTACTATTATGGGATAACTTTAAGGTGTCCCTCTAGAACAGTAATTGAAAAGCAATAAAGTAATTTTCTCGATTACTATACTCAGTCTACTTTGTTAATTCTTTTGCAGTCGAATAATGATTTAAATTCTTGTGTATAAATTCACACATCAATTGCAAGGATCAATGATTACATTGTTTTAAGTTATCTCAGAACCTTAAGTGATCTTTAAAATATAGAATTATTGTCAGTCTTTGTATCCAAGTGAGGGAGATGATTTTGTCAAAGTTTAACTTAATTTATGAAATGATATTTTGGTTTTATTGAATATAATGAAAAGAATATAATGACGAGAGAGAGAGAGAGAGAGAGAGAGAGAGAGAGAGAGAGAGAGAGAGAGAGAGAGAGAGAGAGAGAGAGAGAGTTTATCATTACCAAGCTAATCCAGGAAGCCATTGTGAGGATGGCTGGGAGGGTGGTGTTCCTTCAAGCGACGCTGATGGCCCAAGAGTGAGGTGAAGTTGCAAAGGATCGGATCCTTTTATACCCACAACAGAAGAGAGTCCTTCAAACGGAATCAGTGTAAGAACTGGACGATGAGGGGTTGGGTGGGGGGAGATGGTATCGTCACCTGCCCAACTGCTCTACTTCCAAGGGACCCTACCCACGACCTGATGCCCTGGGGCATTTGAGGACTGGGATAGACTGTAAATTTCCATGAGAGAACTTGAATCTTTTTTTTTTATCTTGATAAGGAATTGGTTATTTCAATTCACGAAGGATTTTAGAACAATTTTCAAATTGATTTTTATATTGTTTTTATTTGGATTCTGAGACTCGTTCAAGACCATCTTCACTTTGAATGAATTATATTTGTTTCAGTTTTTTCCATTGGTTAATTGAGAGTTTGTTATATATAGTTAGTATTATTATATTGATCCTATTTGTTAAGAAATAAGTAGAAAACTTGCTCTTTCTCGTTTTAGATAGGGAATTTGCTTTTGAAGTTGTGGTATTACAAAATCCGCATTTAATATTTTATCTAAGGATTAGTGAGTATCTGGAGAATTAATATTAATGTTCCCATATTGACTTTCTAGTAACATTAAATCCAGTATCTTAATGACTTTCTTTCGTGTACTGTTAAAATTTGGAATCCTCTTCCTTCAGGCTTCAGGGATTAAGTTTGAGTAATGCTCTTCCTTCAGGCTTCAGGGATTAGTTTTAAGGAATCCTCTTCCTTCAGGCTTCAGGGATTAGTTTGAGTAATGCTCTTCCTTCAGGCTTCAGGGATTAGTTTTGAGGAATCCTCTTCCTTCAGGCTTCAGGGATTAGGTTTGAGGAATCCTCCTCCTTCAGGCTTTAGGGATTAGGTTTGAGGAATCCTCTTTCTTCAAGCTTAAGATTTAGGTTTGAGGAATCCATTTCCTTCAGGCTTCAGTGATTAGGATTGAGGAATCCTCTTCCTTCCGGCTTCAGTGACTAGGTTTAAGGAATCCTTATCCTTCAGGCTTCAGGGATTAGGATTGGGGAATCCTCTTCTTTCAGGCTTCAGGTATTAGGTTTTAGGAATCCTCTTCCTTCAGGCTTTAGAGATTAGGTTTGAGGAATCCTCTTTCTTCAGGCTTCAGAATTAGGTTTGAGGAATCCTCTTCCTTCAGGCTTCAGGGATTAGGTTTGAGTAATGCTCTTCCTTCAGGCTTCAGGGATTAGGTTTGAGGAACCCTCTTTCTTCAGGGTTCAATATTAGGTTTGAGAAATCCTCTTCCTTTAGGCTTCAGGGATTAGGTTTGAGGAATCCTCTTTTTTCAGGGATTAGGTTTGAGGAATCCTCTTCCTTCAGGGATTAGGTTTGAGGAATCCTCTTCCTTCAGGCTTCAGGTATTAGGTTTGAGGAATCCTCTTCCTTCAGGTTTCACGGATTAGGTTTGAGGAATCCTCTTTCTAAAGGGTTCAGGATTAGGTTTGAGGAATCCTCTTCCTTCAGGCTTCAGGATTTAGGTTTGAGGAATCCTCTTTCTTCAGGCTTCAGGGATTAGGTTTGAGGAATCCTCTTCTTCAGGGTTCATGTATTAGGTTTGAGGAATCCTCTTCCTTCAGGCTTCAAGGATTAGGCTTGAGGAATCCTCTTCCTTTAGGCTTCAGGATTAGGTTTGAGGAACCATTTTTCTTCAGGTTCAGGTATTAGGTTTGAGGAATCCTCTTCTTCAGGCTTCAGGGATTAGGTTTGAGGAATCATCTTCCTTCAGGCTTCAGGATTAGGTTTGAGGAATCCTCTTCCTTCAGGCTTCAGGGATTAGGTTTGAGGAATCTTTTCCTTCAGGCTTCAGGGATTAGGTTTGAGGAATCCTCTTCCTTCAGGCTTCAGGGATTAGGTTTGAGGAATCCTCTTCCTTCAGGCTTCAGGTATTAGGGTTGAGGAATCCTCTTCCTTCAGGCTTCAGGGATTATGTTTGAGGAATTCTCTTCCTTCAGGCTTCAGGGATTATGTTGAGGAATCCTCTTCCTTCAGGCTTCAGGGATTAGGTTTGAGGAATGCTCTTCTTTCAGGCTTCAGGTATTAGGGTTGAGGAATCTCTTCTTTCAGGCTTCAGGATTATGTTTGAGGAATTCTCTCCCTTCAGGCTTCAGGGATTATGTTTGAGGAATTCTCTTCCTTCAGGCTTCAGGGATTAGGTTTGAGGAATCCTCTTCTTCAGGCTTCAGGGTATTAGGTTTGAGGAATCCTCTTCCTTCAGGCTTCAGGGCTTAGGTTTTGAGGAATCCTCTTCCTTCAGGCTTCAGGTATTAGGTTTGAGGAATCCTCTTCCTTCAGGCTTTAGGTTTGAGGAATCCTCTTCCTTCAGGCTTCAGGTATTAGGTTTGAGGAATCCTCTTCCTTCAGGCTTCAGGGATTAGATTTGAGGAATCCTCTTCCTTCAGGCTTTAGGGATTAGGTTTGAAGAATCCTCTTCCTTCAGGCTTCAGGTATTAGGTTTGAGGAATCCTCTTCCTTCAGGCTTCAGGGATTATGTTTGAGGAATTCTCTTCCTTCAGGCTTCAGGGATTAGGTTTGAGGAATACTCTTCCTTCAGGCTTCAGGGATTAGGTTTGAGGAATCCTCTTCCTTCAGGCTTCAGGTATTAGGTTTGAGGAATCTCTTCCTTCAGGCTTCAGGTATTAGGTTTGAGGAATCCTCTTCCTTCAGGCTTCAGGTATTAGGTTTGAGGAATCCTCTTCCTTCAGGCTTCAGGTATTAGGTTTGAGGAATCCTCTTCCTTCAGGCTTCAGGTATTAGGTTTGAGGAATCCTCTTCCTTCAGGCTTCAGGTATTAGGTTTGAGGAATCATCTTCCTTCAGGCTTCAGGGATTATGTTTGAGGAATTCTCTTCCTTCAGGCTTCAGGGATTAGGTTTGAGGAATCCTCTTCCTTCAGGCTTCAGGGATTAGGTTTGAGGAATCCTCTTCCTTCAGGCTTTCAATAGGTTGAGGAATCCTCTTCCTTCAGGCTTCAGGGATTATGTTTGAGGAATTCTCTTCCTTCAGGCTTCAGGGATTATGTTTGAGGAATTCTCTTCCTTCAGGCTTCAGGGATTAGGTTTGAGGAATCCTCTACCTTCAGGCTTAGGGATTAGGTTTGAGGAATCCTCTTCCTTCAGGCTATAGCGATTAGGTTTGAGGAATCCTCTTCCTTCAGGCTATAGCGATTAGGTTTGAGGAATCCTTTTCCTTTAAAATCATGGATTAGGCAAATCGTTGTAGCTCCTTCGAGGTTCTTTGAATTATGTCGCTGAAATGAAGCAATGGATTGATTGGATCCTGTTGATTGGGAGTGCCAAGATTAAATATTTGTCATTGTAGAGGGAGTCGATACCAATATTGAATAATGAATTATTCTTCAGTGTGTTTTTGCTCTTGTTTTTGTTGTAAAACTTAGTTGTCTTGGCAAGATTCAGTCATGTTTGAAGCATCTCCTGGAAATAACAGTTGCCTCTGGCTTATTGTAGTCCCCAAGTTAGATCTTCAGTGCCCAGACTTGAGTATGATGTTTAGGTAAAATCTATGATGCCTCTGAAAGTTCTGTTGGGTCTAAGCGAGGTTATTGTGTCTAGGCAATATTTGAAGTGCCTAATGAAGGTATATAGTGCTTGGGCAATATTTCTGGTTCTTAGGCAAGATCCTTAGTGTTTAGACAAGGTCTGCGGTGTTTAGGCAAGAAATATGGTGTGTAAGTAAAATATTTTAGTGTAAATGCAAGACTCTCCAGCAAGATTTCTGTTTAATAGGCAAGGTCTGCGATCATTGAGAGGATATGTTGTGCCAAGAAAAGTTTTTGTGATGTGTAATAAAGATCTTTGATGCCTTGGTAAGATATCTATTGCCTTGGTAAGATCTGATGGGCATAGGCAAGACCCTATTGTACAAAGGCAGGATGTATAATGGCTAGACAATATCTAATATACTTAGACAATTTCGTTGGTGTTTAGATAAGATCAAATGTGACTGGCAGTTATCAAAACCACACAGAGAGAGAGAGAGAGAGAGAGAGAGAGAGAGAGAGAGAGAGAGTGAGAGAGCACTTTGGCATGTTACATTACATTCATAATGAATAAACAATATCTGTTATATGTTGTTGACATTTGTTTCGAATCACTTTATTACATGACTTCATCAGGACTGCATTAGTTGACTAATAGAATTACACTTTAATATAGTGTGGAAAATATTAAGTTACAAAAATATTTGAATAGTCCAAAATACATTAACAACAATAGCAAGCAGAGATTTCTGACCTTCGCCAAAGGTTATATGGAGTCGTCCATGGCTTAAGATCTATCTGTTGTGGGACTTTCGTCGAAATTTGTCAATATGTTTTGACGTTATCTTTAAAATGCAAATCCGAATTTAGAATCCAGATCTGGATCCGGTTCATCTCCAAAATTTTATTGGATCGTCCATGACCTAATAACTATCTGTGGCGACAATTTTGTCAAAATCTGTCTAATAGTTTTGACGTTATCTTTAAAATTGCGAAAAAGGGAAATTTGAATCTGGAATCTGTATCCCGATCATCTTCAAAATTGAAAAGGGTTGTCTACGAACTAAGATATATCTGTCGGGAAAATTTCGTCAAATTCCATCAAGTAGTTTTAATGTAATCCAGTTTATAGCCCCAGTGGCAAATATATAAATGAATAAAGTAGAATCCGAAACCGGATCATATCCAAAATTTAATGTGGTCTTCCGTAACCTAAGCTTTATCTGTGGTGAAAATCCCATCAAAATCCGTCAAGTAATTTTGATGTTATTTTTAAGATGACGAGAAATGCAAATCCAGATCGGCAATCCGGATCCGGATCATCTCTAAATTCTCTTAGGGGCATCCAGGACTAAAGATCTATCTGTGGTGAAGATTTCGTCAAAATCCATCAAGAACATTTGACGTAATCCTGTTCACAGACACTAATACAGACAAATAAACCGACTTGATTGCATAATCTCCTTAGCAGGGGTAAAATTTGCTAAAATAAATTTTGTAGATTCTTTTAAATGAAAAACATTGAGATCATATTTGAAATACTTGAGAGATTTTTCATAATACTTTATGGAATTCCATGACAACAATCACAAGACCTCCCCCTCGTCAACGCAGCTTTAGAATTCATCTTTGCAATGGGATTAATTTTGGTTCTTGAGGAAAGTGTTCTCTTGTTCAAAGGAGACTAAATCTGGAAGCTTTCTCGGTCCCTGATAGATTTATATTTTCGAATTGCATTGATCTCAAATTCAATTCCTTTTGGAGCTGTGACTTTCCTTATGACAAATTGTGGTCACGATGTTCCAACATTTTCTTTACTATGAAGTAATTTCGGCATGCCCTTTCTCTTGTTTTTCTGACATAGCTCAAAATTCCACTATTGCAGAGTTTTCAAAGTTGGTCTTGCTTGTGCAACACACCCTAGACTAATGCTTACTGGCCCCCTCTGAATTTGTAGATATGAAGACTAGGTTGGTCCCTGATGACAATTCCTGTGGAACGGCATCCCTGCCCAAAACAGCTTGAAGTTTCGTGGTTCCAGCATTCTCTCATAGGTGAAGCCTCTATCCTCTGGTAGTTCTGAAACCTGTACTTGGCTATGCTACTTCTAATGAATAGACAATATTGATGTGTGTATTCATATAAATCTGTACAGATAATTTCATTGGTGGTTTCAAAATCTTCCAGTCTCCTGGTATCTGCAAGGTTGTAGTGTTTAGGTCACTAGCCCTCCTTTCGTGATAGCTGTAGCCGGGATCAACTGCAGTCCCAAAGATTCTCATCTTCAGCTTTGAACTACATTTTTGTGGTGCCTATGCTCCCATCTTTGTTTTGCGTGTAGTGGTATCACCATGTATCCGATGGATGTAAATGAAGTGCAATGATCCATGTATGTTTATATTTACATTTGAATTTAAAGGTAAAATTCTTATGAAAAAAAGAATTGAATCGTTTAATATTACTTGTATACCAGAGTTTGCTTGAGGAAAAGATGGAAAGGAATAAGAGGAGAATTAAGGTTGTGAAAGTAAATATAAGATAAGGAGATAGATGATTGAATGTTATTTTGAACATTGAAAGGACAAAAAGTCCATTTTGATTTGATATTCTCGAGTTAATGCAAAGGATAGTAAAATGTGGGAGAAGGCTCGAGTCGCAGAGTATGTGAAAGGTAGCAGTATGTTTTCGAAAAAAAAATGAAGAGACTTGCAATGTATGTAATAGCCAAAAGTAGGGAATTTATAAATTAATTGTTGACTTTTGTGCCGTGTTTCGTTGTTCCCTCTGAGAATATAGTTGATTAGGCAGTTTTTTCAAGGTAAAAGTAAAAGATTCTTATGATTCTGCATATTTTTTTATTATTTCATTTGCAATAACTATACTTATAGTGGTATCACAGATACTATGAAGTAAAGAAAATATAATACAAAAGATAGAACAGATTCTATGGCAATTTGAATAACAACATCCAAAATGATTCTTATAAAAAAAAACTCAAACTACCAATTGAAGTCTTGTATTTAGTTCTTCCTAATTGAAAGTCAGGACATACCCAAATTTATTAGGGTTCTTTGAAGCATCATATTGAGTAAGTTTGAAGTTTTGAAGCAGATCCTTGGGAAGAATGAGTGGAATATCCTTTAGAAGATGATGATGTTGCACTGTGAGAGGATGGTGAAGCATATGTTCCAGCTGAGGAAGTTTGTGACGAAGAGAATGCTCCCGACTGAGAGGATGGTGAGGAAGAAAATGATGCAGCCTGCGAAGGAGATGGTGATCTAGAAGGAGCAGGACCTTTTGATGAGGAAACTTCATTGGCTTCAAAACCAATTCCTTGTCCTGCACGGAATTGAACAGTACGACGTGTACCATCATCGTCGACTACAGTGTATGTTCCACGTACATTGCCATCAGCGTCTGCAGTCTCTGATCTTGAATACTGTTCAGAGTCAAAGGCAAAGTTATAGGAGGCATCTGCATTAGAATTAGCGAGTGGGTCAATGAATGGGACTGTGCTTACTGGAGTAATCCTACCAGTAGGCTGACCTGAAGGTGCTCCAGGGACGATAGGACCTACAGGTATATGGGATCCTTCAGCAATAAATCCCGTATCAGAACCAGCTTGATATTGGATCTCTCTTCGTTGACCATCATCAGCAACAAAGGCAAAGTTTCCATCAACATTGTTATTCCTATCACCTGCTTCTTTCCTGGAGTGACTGGATGTGTCATATTCAAAAGCATAAGTTCCATCTGGTCTCAATTCACCGCGAGTATTAGCTTCCTCAAAACGAGATCCAATTGAGGAGGAAGAGGAGCCAGAAGAGTATGTTTGGGGAGCAGAAGGTCGCCGACCAGAGAGATTTGTAGTGGAAGAACTGAAAGGGGTAGCAGATGGAGCTCTGTAAGATGATACACCAGATGACTGAGAGGAAAGAGGGGTATTAGAAGAGGGAGGTGTTGGCAAATGATCTCCTGATGCAACGAAGCCTCTGTTAGCTCCAGCTTGATAATCAACTCTCCTGGTCACTCCATCATCAGCAATGAAAGAAAACTGTCCTTCAACATTAAGGTTAGCATCAGCAGATTCGGAACGGGAATGGTCACCAGCGTTGAAGGAGAATGCATAAGATCCATCATTATTAGGTGAGGTTTGGGAAGGAGAAAAGGCTCCCTTGAGCCTGTAACAGCAGCACTAGAAGAGGATGATGATGTGGAACCGTAGCTGGTGATTGATAACTAATGACTGAGGAGGAGGTGGGTGATGAAGATCCCGAGAATCCAGTTCTTCTGTTACCAGAGGAAAATCTATTAGCTGAAGAAGATTGTCGAGTAGCTGCTGGTGTAGATCCAGAAGATTCTGGTGTAGGAGGTGACAGTGGAAGGTCATTACCTTCTACAACAAAGCCTGTACCACGACCTGCAGTGTAAGAGTAGGTTCTTGTGATTCCATCGTCATCTGTGTAAGAATAAGATCCTCTGACATTGCCACTGGCATCGCTTTGTTCTGACCGAGACTGTCCGTCTTCAGCAAACTGGAAACCATAAGAAGCGTCAGCATTTCTGTTAGCCAGAGGATCAGAGAAAGGTGGGCGAGCCCTTGCAGCAGCATGGGCCTTATGGAAGTCAGGATGTGGTTGGGGGAGGTGACTCCCTGATGGCACAAAACCACCCTCACCAGCTGTGTATTGTAGATTGACAGAATTGCCATCAGGGTCAACATAGCCAAACCTTCCATTTTGTTGACCAACTGTAGTGGACTTGGCACTCTCGAAGGCTCCTTCACCAGTGTCATGACCATACTTGTAAGTACCATCTCTATGAAGGACAAAGTACTGGGAACGCCTTCCTGTGCCCACTTGAGGTATGTTGTAAGCGCCATCAGGTCCGGGCAAACTTAGAGTGCTAACTGCCAGAGCAGACAACACAACCTGTGAAAGAAGAAAGACAGCATTTATATAGAGCTTTGCATTCTTAAACACGGGAAAGTAATTTGGTATGAAACAAATGAATGCTTCAGATAATTTATACGGTGGAAAACACTTACTGCCATTAGTGCTATTATCATATAGATCAATAATTATTGAATATCCACATTATGTAACAAATGATTATCTTAGGTTATATACTGTACATGGCGTAAAAGTCTTAGTGCCATTAGTGGTATCATCTTATAGGTCATCATTATTAAATATTCCATTGAAAAATAATCTTAATGTTATTGGTATCTTTAAGGGGTCCCCTAAATCAGTAAGCTAAAAGTAATAAAATAATCTACCCTATTACTACACTCACTCTACGCCTTTCATTCTTCAGCAGCTGATTAATGAAGGAAATCACTTTACATGAATAATCACAGACAAAGGGAGCAATAAGAAATGCATACATAGTTTCCAGTTAACCCAGAACGTTAAGTTATAGAATTGTTGTAAGTCTTTGTATTCAAGTGATGGAGATGATATTGTCAAAGTTTAACTTGATTTCTAACCTTATCTCTTTTTGTAGTTTTTCGGAATATAAGAATATAATGATGGTTATCATAAGATGAGAGAGAGAGAGAGAGAGAGAGAGAGAGAGAGAGAGAGAGAGAGAGAGAGAGAGATCCAAGTGTTATCATTACCAAGCTAATCCAGGAAGCCATTGTGAGGATGGCTGGGAGGGCGGTGTTCCTTCGGGCAATGCTGATGGCCCAAGAGTGAGCTGAAGTTGCAAAGGATCGGGTCCTTTTATACTCACGAGACAAGAGTGTCCCTCAAACGGAATCAGTGCAAGAACTGGATGGGGAGGGGCTTGTGGGGGGTGGGGGGGGGGGGGGGGGTTGTTATAAGGCATAGCCATCTGCCCATCTGCTCTTCATCCAAGGCAGGTCCCTACCCACCACCTGATGCACTCGTGAACTGGAAGTGATTGTAAATTTCCATGACAAACTGACTTCATTTTTTTTTTTATTATCTTGATTTCGATTCATGGTGGACTTTAAGAATGCTTTTTAAAACCATATTTATTTTAAGTAAATTCTATTCGTTTGTTTTTTATTTGGTTACAGGAAGGCTTCTTATATATAGTTTAGTGTTATTGAACTGGTCGTATTTTTAAGTCATGTTAAGGAAACCAGATGAAAATATTTTCTTGGTCGTTTGAGGACAGGAATTTGCCATTGAAATGTTGCAATGTAAATTACGGAATAAATATCATAAGAAAAGATTAGTGAATCTTAGGATATGATGAAGAGTCAATGCTATTCTTCCCATATTGGCTTTCTAATAACGAGAAATACAGTATCTTAATTACTGTGTTTAGTGAATGTTTCTTTCCATCTACTGTTGAACTTTGGAACCTTCTTCCTTCAGGCTTCATTGATTAGATTTAGTAAATCGTTGGAAGTCCTTTGATCTTTGACTTAGAATTGCTGAGATTTATGAGATAGATCGTGTTGGTGGAATCGATTTCTAATTGTGAATGGATAAGTCTTTCGTGCGTTTTTGCTAATATTATTTGTACAGCTTAGTTGTCTTGCCGAGACCCAATCGTGTTTAAAGCATCTCTTGAAAATCACTGAGGCTTTTTGCGTTTTTTAAAGTTCCTAGGTAAGATCTACTGTGTTCAGGCATGATTATGGTACCTATGTACATTCTATGGTGCCTAGGAAAGATCTGTGGTGCCTTATGAGGAGATGCTGTGCTTGAGCAAGATAATTGATGCTGAGGCAAGAGATAAGGTGTGTATACAACATATTTTAGAGTAAGTGCAAGACTCCCCAGCAAGATCTCTTTTGAATAGGCAAGGTCTGTGATCTTTGACAAGATATGTTGTGCGCAGGCAATTTTTTTGTGATGTGTAGTATAGATCTTTGGTGCCTTGATAAGATATTTGATACTTAGGAAAGATATATTGTGCTTAGGTAAGATATGATTATTATTATTATTAGTCTTATTATTACTTGCTAAGGTACAACCCTAGTTGGAAAAGCAGGATGCTATAAGCCCACGGGTCCCACCTGGAAAGTAGCCTAGTTAGGAAAGGAAAGAAGAAAAACAAATATTTTAAGAGGAACAACATTAAATTAAATATCTCCTGTATAAACTATAAAAACTTTAACAAAACAAGAGGAAGAGAAACAATATAAAATAGTGTGCTCGAGTGTACCCTCAAGCAAGAGAGTTTAGGACTTAGGCAAGACCTAACGTACACAGGCATATTATATAATGGCTAGACAATATCTAATATGCTTAGGTAATTTCGGCAGTGTTTAGGTAAAATCAAATGCGACCGAGTTATCAAGACCTGTCCATCCAATCTCCTTGAAGTTGAGAGAGAGAGAGAGAGAGAGAGAGAGAGAGAGAGAGAGAGAGAGAGAGAGAGAGAGAGAGAGAGAGCACTGGCATTGCATGCTACTTTACTTTTTAAGGAATAGACAATATCTTAGTGTCCTCAAAAATCAGAGACAGTATCTCTCCTGAGAAACTGAGCCCAAGTTAGTTTTCAAGATAACAGGAGAACTGCATTTATGTTTTTCTATTTATTATTTGGTGATGAGACTTGTTTCGAATCACTTTTTGACATGGCTCTTCATCAGGACTCCATTGGTTGACTGATAGAATTACGGTTTAATATACTCTTGAAAATTTCAAGTTATGTAAATGTTTGGATAGCCTAAATTACATTAAAAATTGATGAATTAAATGTTTTAAATTCATTGAAATGAAAAATCTTAAGATAATTTTAAAATACTCAATTTTTCATACGATCATAGAATTCCATGGCAATACTTATGAGCCTTCGTCCTGGTTGAAGAACGTTAAAATTCAGTTTTGCAACAGGATTGATGTCGGTTCTTGAGGAAAGTCTTCTCTAGTTCAAAGCAGGCTAAATTCTGAGGCTTTCTCTTCTTCTTCCCCAACGTTATTCCTACATTAAGGGGTCGGGTGCCTGCGGCGCCCTCTCCAATGCCTTCTATCAAAGGCAGCCTCTTCTACCAAACCTCTTCTCTCCATATTATCATTCACCTAATCACGCCATCTACTTCTCTGCCTCCCTCTTGATCTTCTCTCCCTAACAGTTTCCCCCCACGTCCTCCTCACTCCCTCCCGACCATCCACCCTCAACAGGTGCCTACACCATCTCAGTCATGACATTCTAATCATCTCTGTAATCTTTACTACACCTGTCATTCCTAGTTCATCATTTTCCAACCTTTCAAGCTGTGGTATCCACCTCAGCATTCTCATCTCTTTTGTCAATCTTTGCTTCCTCTTTTCGTCATAAAGCCCAAGTTTCTGATCCAATCATTAACACTGATGTTATTACTGTGCTGTAGATGTTGACTTCTACCTTCATTTGCATTTTCTTATTACATACCACTCCTGCTACCTCCTCCAATTTCTCCATGCTGCTTTTCTCCTATTCTCAACTTTGCCCTAACATCCTCCCTCCTGATTTATAGAAGACCCCAAGTTTTATAACTGCTACGCTACTTTCATGTATGGCTATCCTGTCCCTACCTTCCTTGGTGCTCACCATAGCTTCAGTTTTATCCACATTTACCCTCACGTCACCCCTTTCCAAAATTTCTTGCCATTCTACCAACCTTCTCTGTAATTCTTATTAATTTTCAGCAGTAATAACCAAATCATCTGTATATAGCAACTTCCATAACTTTTCCTCTCTGATCCCTTTACTTAACACATCCGAGACCAACACAAATAAAAACGGGCTTAATGTTGACCCCTGGTGTAATCCAACACTAACTTCAAAGGTTTCTGTTTCTCCAACAGCTGTTATTACTAATGTCCTTGTTGTTTTGTATATCATCTCTTCCATTCTAACCACCTTCTTTGGGACTTTCCTCTACCTCAAGCACCAAAACAACACTTCTCATGGTATTCTATCATAAGCCTTCTGTAAATCTACAAAAACAGAAGACCTTCTGGTTTCCCTTTAGTCTCTTTTCCTGTCCCTGCCTTACTATAAAGATGGCATCCACAGTCCCTCTCCTCCTCATGAATTCATAAGGCTATTTCACAATCTTTACAATCTCTCATGAAGTACCCTCTCTAAATCGTGAGGATTTCTCGCTCACTCATATATATAGATATGTGAACTACATTGAGCTCTTATTAAATTCCTTTTTGGAGCAGCACCTTTCCTTATGACAAATTGTGGTCTCAATGTTCCAACATTTTCTTTACAATGCTCTTTCTCTTGTTTTTCCAATAAAGTTTAAAATTCCACTAATGCAGTTTTCAAAGCTGGTCTCACTTGTGCAACGCAACTTAGACTGTGAGGCTAACTTGCTTCTCAGTATTTATAGATTTGAAGACTACATTGGTCCCTGATTCTAGTTCACGTGGACCGGCATCCCTGCTGAAAACTGCTTGAAGTCTCGTGGCTCTAGCATTCTCTCACAGGAGAAGCATCTGGACTTCCATCCAGGATATCAATGCCCTGGTAGTTCTAAAACCTGTACTTGGATATGTTACTTAGCATTCATAAGGAATAGACAATATTGATGTGTGTATTTATATGAATTTCATTGGTGGTTGTCTCGAAATTTTTCAGTTTCCTGGTATCTGCAAGATTGTAGTGTTTAGGTCACTGGCCCTCCTTTCGTGATAGCTGTAGCCGGGATCAACTGCAGTCCCAAAGGTTCTCAGCTTCAGCTCTGAACTACATGGTTGTGGTGCCTATGCTCCCATCTGTGTTTTGTGTGTGGTGGTATTGCCATGTGCCAGTGGATCTTGTAGTTGCCAATGGATGCAAATGAAGTGCAATGATCCATGTATGTTTATATTTGTATTTGAATTAAAAGATAAAATTCTTATGAAATAAAAAGAATTGAATAATTTAATATTACTTTTATACCAGTGTTCGCTTAATGAAAAGATGAAGAAGAATAAGAGGAGAATTAAGGTTGTGGAAGTAAATAGAAATAAGGAGATAGATGAGTGAATGTTATTTTGAACATTGAAAGGACAAAAATTCCAGTTTGATTCAATATTCTTGAGTTAATGTAGGCAAAGGTAAAATGAGAGAGAAGGCTCGAGTCGCAGAGTATGTGAAAGGTAGTAGAATGTTTTTAAAAAAAATTGGAAGAGACTTGCAATGTCTGTAATGGCCCAATGGGGGGGGGGGGGGGATGTATGAATTAATTTGGAGTTGTGTGTCTTGTTCCATTATTTCTTCTGAAAAGTTAGTCAATTAGGTGGATTTTCCAAGGTAAAAAGTTAAAGATTCATATGATTCTGCATATTTTTTATTATTTCATTTGCAATAAGTATACTTATAGAGATATCACAGATACTACGAAGGAAAGAAAATATATTACAACAGATAGTACAAATTGTATGGCAATTTGTAGTTGAATTTGATCTGTTCAGTCATGTGTAGAATGTCATGATACAAAATGAATCTTACAAGAAAAAACAACAACTCAAACTACTATTTGAACGAACTTGTTTTTGGTTCTTCCTAATTGAAAGTCAGGACATATCCAAATTTATTAGGGTTCTTTGAAGCATCATAC
This sequence comes from Palaemon carinicauda, assembly GCF_036898095.1. NCBI lineage: Eukaryota > Metazoa > Arthropoda > Malacostraca > Decapoda > Palaemonidae > Palaemon > Palaemon carinicauda. The sequence goes on along the minus strand of NC_090725.1, from coordinate 105,279,886 downwards.
TGAGTGAGTTTGAAGTTTTGGGAGGCAGATCCTTGGGAAGAATGAGTGGAATATCCTTTAGAAGATGAGGATGTTGCACTGTGAGAGGATGGTGAAGAATATGTTCCAGCAGAGGAAGTCTGTGACGAAGAGAATGCTCCTGACTGAGATGATGGTGAAGAAGAAAATGATGCAGTCTGCAATGGAGATGGTGATCTAGAAGGAGCAGGACCTTTTGATGAGGAAACTTCATTGGCTTCAAAACCAATTCCTTGTCCTGCACGGAATTGAACAGTACGACGTGTACCATCATCGTCGACTACAGTGTATGTTCCACGTACATTGCCATCAGCGTCTGCAGTCTCTGATCTTGAATACTGTTCTGAGTCAAAGGCAAAGTCATAGGAGGCATCTGCATTAGAATTAGCGAGTGGGTCAATGAATGGGACTGTGCTTACTGGGGTAATCCTACCAGTAGGCTGACCTGAAGGTGCTCCAGGGACGATGGGACCTACAGGGATATGGGATCCTTCAGCAATAAATCCTGTATCAGAACCAGCTTGATACTGGATCTGTCTTCGTTGACCATCATCAGCAACAAAGGCAAAGTTTCCATCAACATTGTTATTCCTATCACCTGCTTCTTTCCTGGAGTGACTGGATGTGTCATATTCAAAAGCATAAGTTCCATCTGGTCTCAATTCACTGCGAGTATTAGCTTCTTCAAAACGAGATCCAATTGAGGAGGAAGAGGAGCCAGAAGAGTATGTTTGGGGAGCAGAAGGTCGCCGGCCAGAGAGATTTGTAGTGGAAGAACTGAAAGAGGTAGCAGATGGAGCTCTGTAAGATGATACACCAGATGACTGAGAGGAAAGAGGTGTATTAGAAGAGGGAGGTGTTGGCAAATGATCTCCTGATGCAACGAAGCCTCTGTTCGCTCCAGCTTGATAATCAACTCTCCTGGTCACTCCATCATCAGCAATGAAAGAAAACTGTCCTTCAACATTAAGGTTAGCATCAGCAGATTCGGAACGGGAATGGTCACCAGCGTTGAAGGAGAATGCATAAGATCCATCATTATTAGGTGAGGTTTGGGAAGGAGAAAAGGCTCCACTTGAGCCTGTAACAGCAGCGTTAGAAGAGGAGGATGTGGAACCCGTAGCTGGTGATTGATAACTAATGACTGAGGAGGACGTGGGTAATGAAGATCCCGAGAATCCAGTTCTTCTGTTACCAGAGGAGAATCTATTAGCTGAAGAAGATTGTCGAGTAGCTGCTGGTGTAGATCCAGAAGATTCTGGTGTAGGAGGTGACAGTGGAAGGTCATTACCTTCTACAACAAAGCCTGTACCACGACCTGCAGTGTAAGAGTAGGTTCTTGTGATTCCATCGTCATCTGTGTAAGAATAAGATCCTCTGACATTACCACTGGCATCGCTTTGTTCTGACCGAGACTGTCCGTCTTCATTAAACTGGAAACCATAAGAAGCGTCAGCATTTCTGTTAGCCAGAGGATCAAAGAAAGGTGGGCGAGCCCTTGCAGCAGCATGGGCCTTATGGAAGTCAGGATGTGGTTGGGGGAGGTGACTCCCTGAGGGCACAAAACCACCCTCACCAGCTGTGTATTGTAGATTGACAGAATTGCCATCAGGGTCAACATAGCCAAACCTTCCATTTTGTTGACCAACTGTAGTGGACTTGGCACTCTCGAAGGCTCCTTCACCAGTGTCATGACCATACTTGTAAGTACCATCTCTGTGAAGGACAAAGTACTGGGAACGCCTTCCTGTGCCCACTTGAGGTATGTTGTAAGCGCCATCAGGTCCGGGTAAACTTAGAGTGCTAACTGCCAGAGCAGACAACACAGCCTGTGAAAGAAGAAGGCCAGCATTTATATAGAGCTTTGCACTCTTATATATCGGAAAGTAATTTGGTATGAAACAAATAAATATTTCAGATTAGTTATATGGTGTAAATCTCTCTGGGGATATTATCATATAGGTCATTCAGAAAAGAATTCATTGTTTTGATACATTTATTCATTATTGAATAACCTTACTATTATGGGATAACTTTAAGGTGTCCCTCTAGAACAGTAATTGAAAAGCAATAAAGTAATTTTCTCGATTACTATACTCAGTCTACTTTGTTAATTCTTTTGCAGTCGAATAATGATTTAAATTCTTGTGTATAAATTCACACATCAATTGCAAGGATCAATGATTACATTGTTTTAAGTTATCTCAGAACCTTAAGTGATCTTTAAAATATAGAATTATTGTCAGTCTTTGTATCCAAGTGAGGGAGATGATTTTGTCAAAGTTTAACTTAATTTATGAAATGATATTTTGGTTTTATTGAATATAATGAAAAGAATATAATGACGAGAGAGAGAGAGAGAGAGAGAGAGAGAGAGAGAGAGAGAGAGAGAGAGAGAGAGAGAGAGAGAGAGAGAGAGTTTATCATTACCAAGCTAATCCAGGAAGCCATTGTGAGGATGGCTGGGAGGGTGGTGTTCCTTCAAGCGACGCTGATGGCCCAAGAGTGAGGTGAAGTTGCAAAGGATCGGATCCTTTTATACCCACAACAGAAGAGAGTCCTTCAAACGGAATCAGTGTAAGAACTGGACGATGAGGGGTTGGGTGGGGGGAGATGGTATCGTCACCTGCCCAACTGCTCTACTTCCAAGGGACCCTACCCACGACCTGATGCCCTGGGGCATTTGAGGACTGGGATAGACTGTAAATTTCCATGAGAGAACTTGAATCTTTTTTTTTTATCTTGATAAGGAATTGGTTATTTCAATTCACGAAGGATTTTAGAACAATTTTCAAATTGATTTTTATATTGTTTTTATTTGGATTCTGAGACTCGTTCAAGACCATCTTCACTTTGAATGAATTATATTTGTTTCAGTTTTTTCCATTGGTTAATTGAGAGTTTGTTATATATAGTTAGTATTATTATATTGATCCTATTTGTTAAGAAATAAGTAGAAAACTTGCTCTTTCTCGTTTTAGATAGGGAATTTGCTTTTGAAGTTGTGGTATTACAAAATCTGTATTTAATATTTTATCGAAGGATTAGTGAGTATCTGAAGAATTAATATTAATGTTCCCATATTGACTTTCTAGTAACATTAAATCCAGTATCTTAATGACTTTCTTTCATTGTACTGTTAAAATTTGGAATCCTCTTCCTTCAGGCTTCAGGGATTAAGTTTGAGTAATGCTCTTCTTCAGGCTTCAGGGATTAGTTTTGAGGAATCCTCTTCCTTCAGGCTTCAGGGATTAGTTTGAGGAATCCTCTTCCTTCAGGCTTCAGGGATTAGTTTGAGGAATCCTCTTCCTTCAGGCTTCAGGGATTAGGTTTGAGGAATCCTTTCCTTCAGGCTTCAGGGATTAGGTTTGAGGAATCCTCTTCCTTCGGCTTCAGATTAGGTTTAAGGAATCCTCATCCTTCAGGCTTCAGGGATTAGGATTGGAATCCTCTTCCTTCAGGCTTCAGGTATTAGGTTTTAAGGAATCCTCTTCCTTCAGGCTTCAGGGATTAGGTTTGAGGAATCCTCTTCTTCAGGCTTCAGGGATTAGGTTTTGAGGAATCCTCTTCCTTCAGGCTTCAGGGATTAGGTTTGAGGAATCTCTTCCTTCAGGCTTCAGGGATTAGGTTTGAGGAATCCTCTTTCTTCAGGCTTCAAGATTAGGTTTGAGAATCCTCTTCCTTCAGGCTTCAGGGATTAGGTTTGAGGAATCCTCTTCTTCAGGGATTAGGTTTGAGGAATCCTCTTCAGGCTTCAGGGATTAGGTTTGAGGAATCCTCTTCTTCAGGCTTCAGGATTAGGTTTGAGGAATCCTCTTCCTTCAGGTTTCAGGATTAGGTTTGAGGAATCCTCTTTCTTCAGGCTTCAGGAATTAGGTTTGAGGAATCCTCTTCCTTCAGGCTTCAGGATTAGGTTTGAGGAATCCTCTTCTTCAGGCTTCAGGGATTAGGTTTGAGGAACCCTCTTTCTTCAGGGTTCAGTATTAGGTTTGGAATCCTCTTCCTTCAGGCTTCAGGGATTAGGTTTGAGGAATCCTCTTCTTAGGCTTCAGGGATTAGGTTTGAGGAATCCTTTCTTCAGGTTCAGGATTAGGTTTGAGGAATCCTCTTCCTTCAGGCTTCAGGGATTAGGTTTGAGGAATCCTCTTCCTTCAGGCTTCAGGATTAGGTTTGAGGAATCCTCTTCTTCAGGCTTCAGGGATTATGTTTGAGGAATCCTCTTCCTTCAGGCTTCAGGGATTAGGTTTGAGGAATCCTCTTCCTTCAGGCTTCAGGGATTAGGTTTGAGGAATCCTCTTCCTTCAGGCTTCAGGTATTAGGTTTGAGGAATCCTCTTCCTTCAGGCTTCAGGATTAGGTTTGAGGAATCCTCTTCCTTCAGGCTTCAGGATTAGGTTTGAGGAATCCTCTTCCTTCAGGCTTCAGGGATTAGGTTTGAGGAATCCTCTTCTTCAGGCTTCAGGGATTAGGTTTGAGGAATCCTCTTCCTTCAGGCTTCAGGTATTAGGTTTGAGGAATCCTCTTCCTTCAGGCTTCAGGGATTATGTTTGAGGAATTCTCTTCAGGCTTCAGGATTAGGTTTGAGGAATCCTCTTCCTTCAGGCTTCAGGGATTAGGTTTGAGGAATCCTCTTCCTTCAGGCTTCAGGTATTAGGGTTGAGGAATCCTCTTCCTTCAGGCTTCAGGGATTATGTTTGAGGAATCCTCTTCCTTCAGGCTTCAGGGATTAGGTTTGAGGAATCTCTTCCTTCAGGCTTCAGGGATTAGGTTTGAGGAATCCTCTTCCTTCAGGCTTCAGGGTATTAGGTTTAGGAATCCTCTTCCTTCAGGCTTCAGGGATTAGGTTTGAGGAATCCTCTTCCTTCAGGCTTCAGGATTAGGTTTGAGGAATCCTCTTCCTTCAGGCTTCAGGTATTAGGTTTGAGGAATCCTCTTCCTTCAGGCTTCAGGATTAGGTTTGAGGAATCCTCTTCCTTCAGGCTTCAGGGATTAGGTTTGAGGAATCCTCTTCCTTCAGGCTTCAGGTATTAGGTTTGAGGAATCTCTTCCTTCAGGCTTCAGGATTAGGTTTGAGGAATCCTCTTCCTTCAGGCTTCAGGGATTAGGTTTGAGGAATCCTCTTCCTTCAGGCTTCAGGGATTAGGTTTGAGGAATCCTCTTCCTTCAGGCTTCAGGGATTAGGTTTGAGGAATCCTCTTCCTTCAGGCTTCAGGTATTAGGTTTGAGGAATCCTCTTCCTTCAGGCTTAGGGATTAGGTTTGAGGAATCCTCTTCCTTCAGGCTTCAGGTATTAGGTTTGAGGAATCCTCTTCCTTCAGGCTTCAGGGATTAGTTTGAGGAATCCTCTTCCTTCAGGCTTTAGGGATTAGGTTTGAAGGAATCCTCTTCCTTCAGGCTTCAGGTATTAGGTTTGAGGAATCCTCTTCCTTCAGGCTTCAGGGATTATGTTTGAGGAATTCTCTTCCTTCAGGCTTCAGGGATTAGGTTTGAGGAATACTCTTCCTTCAGGCTTCAGGATTAGGTTTGAGGAATCCTCTTCCTTCAGGCTTCAGGGATTAGGTTTGAGGAATCTCTTCCTTCAGGCTTCAGGATTAGGTTTGAGGAATCCTCTTCCTTCAGGCTTCAGGTATTAGGTTTGAGGAATCCTCTTCCTTCAGGCTTCAGGTATTAGGTTTGAGGAATCCTCTTCCTTCAGGCTTCAGGTATTAGGTTTGAGGAATCCTCTTCCTTCAGGCTTCAGGTATTAGGTTTGAGGAATCCTCTTCCTTCAGGCTTCAGGGATTAGGTTTGAGGAATCCTCTTCCTTCAGGCTTCAGGTATTAGGTTTGAGGAATCCTCTTCCTTCAGGCTTCAGGTATTAGGTTTGAGGAATCCTCTTCCTTCAGGCTTCAGGGATTAGGTTTGAGGAATCCTCTTCCTTCAGGCTTCAGGGATTAGGTTTGAGGAATTCTCTTCCTTCAGGCTTCAGGGATTAGGTTTGAGGAATTCTCTTCCTTCAGGCTTCAGGGATTATGTTTGAGGAATCTCTTCCTTCAGGCTTCAGGGATTAGGTTTGAGGAATCCTCTACCTTCAGGCTTTAGGGATTAGGTTTGAGGAATCCTCTTCCTTCAGGCTATAGCGATTAGGTTTGAGGAATCCTTTTCCTTTAAGATTCATGGATTAGGCAAATCGTTGTAGCTCCTTCGAGGTTCTTTGAATTATGTCGCTGAAATGAAGCAATGGATTGATTGGATCCTGTTGATTGGGAGTGCCAAGATTAAATATTTGTCATTTTAGAGGGAGTCGATACCAATATTGAATAATGAATTATTCTTCAGTGTGTTTTTGCTCTTGTTTTTGTTGTAAAACTTAGTTGTCTTGGCAAGATTCAGTCATGTTTGAAGCATCTCCTGGAAATAACAGTTGCCTCTGGCTTATTGTAGTCCCCAAGTTAGATCTTCAGTGCCCAGACTTGAGTATGATGTTTAGGTAAAATCTATGATGCCTCTGAAAGTTCTGTTGGGTCTAAGCGAGGTTATTGTGTCTAGGCAATATTTGAAGTGCCTAATGAAGGTATATAGTGCTTGGCAATATTTCTGGTTCTTAGGCAAGATCCTTAGTGTTTAGACAAGGTCTGCGGTGTTTAGGCAAGAAATATGGTGTGTAAGTAAAATATTTTAGTGTAAATGCAAGACTCTCCAGCAAGATTTCTGTTTAATAGGCAAGGTCTGCGATCATTGAGAGGATATGTTGTGCCAAGAAAAGTTTTTGTGATGTGTAATAAAGATCTTTGATGCCTTGGTAAGATATCTATTGCCTTGGTAAGATCTGATGGGCATAGGCAAGACCCTATTGTACAAAGGCAGGATGTATAATGGCTAGACAATATCTAATATACTTAGACAATTTCGTTGGTGTTTAGATAAGATCAAATGTGACTGGCAGTTATCAAAACCAGAGAGAGAGAGAGAGAGAGAGAGAGAGAGAGAGAGAGAGAGAGAGAGAGAGAGAGAGAGAGAGAGAGAGAGCACTTTGGCATGTTACATTACATTCATAATGAATAAACAATATCTATTATATGTTGTTGACATTTGTTTCGAATCACTTTATTACATGACTTCATCAGGACTGCATTAGTTGACTAATAGAATTACACTTTAATATAGTGTGGAAAATATTAAGTTACAAAAATATTTGAATAGTCCAAAATACATTAACAACAATAGCAAGCAGAGATTTCTGACCTTCGCCAAAGGTTATATGGAGTCGTCCATGGCTTAAGATCTATCTGTTGTGGGACTTTCGTCGAAATTTGTCTATGTTTTGACGTTATCTTTAAAATGCAAATCCGAATTTAGAATCCAGATCTGGATCCGGTTCATCTCCAAAATTTTATTGGATCGTCCATGACCTAATAACTATATGTGGCGACAATTTTGTCAAAATCTGTCTAATAGTTTTGACGTTATCTTTAAAATTGTTAAAAAGGGAAATTTGAATCTGGAATCTGTATCCCGATCATCTTCAAAATTGAAAGGGGTTGTCTACGACCTAAGATATATCTGTCGGGAAAATTTCGTCAAATTCCATCAAGTAGTTTTAATGTAATCCAGTTTATAGCCACAGTGGCAAATATATAAATGAATAAAGTAGAATCCGAAACCGGATCATATCCAAAATTTAATGTGGTCTTCCGTAACCTAAGCTTTATCTGTGGTGAAAATTCCATCAAAATCCGTCAAGTAATTTTGATGTTATTTTTAAGATGGACGTAAAATGCAAATCCAGATCGGCAATCCGGATCTGGATCATCTCTAAATTTTCTTAGGGGCATCCAGGACTAAAGATCTATCTGTGGTGAAGATTTGTCAAAATCCATCAAGAACATTTGACGTAATCCTGTTCACAGACACTAATACAGACAAATAAACCGACTTGATTGCATAATCTCCTTAGCGGGGGTAAAATTTGCAAAAATAAATTTTTAAGATTCTTTTAAATGAAAAACATTGAGATCAAATTTGAAATACTTGAGAGATTATTTCATAATACTTTATGGAATTCCATGACAACAATCACAAGACCTCCCCCTCGTCAACGCAGCTTTAGAATTCATCTTTGCAATGGGATTAATTTTGGTTCTTGAGGAAAGTGTTCTCTTGTTCAAAGGAGACTAAATCTGGAAGCTTTCTCGGTCCCTGATAGATTTATATTTTCGAATTGCATTGATCTCGAATTCAATTCCTTTTGGAGCTGTGACTTTCCTTATGACAAATTGTGGTCACGATGTTCCAACATTTTCTTTACTATGAAGTAATTTCGGCATGCCCTTTCTCTTGTTTTTCTGACATAGCTCAAAATTCCACTATTGCAGAGTTTTCAAAGTTGGTCTTGCTTGTGCAACACACCCTAGACTAATGCTTACTGGCCCCCTCTGAATTTGTAGATATGAAGACTAGGTTGGTCCCTGATGACAATTCCTGTGGAACGGCATCCCTGCCCAAAACAGCTTGAAGTTTCGTGGTTCCAGCATTCTCTCATAGGTGAAGCCTCTATCCTCTGGTAGTTCTGAAACCTGTACTTGGCTATGCTACTTCTAATGAATAGACAATATTGATGTGTGTATTCATATAAATCTGTACAGATAATTTCATTGGTGGTTTCAAAATCTTCCAGTCTCCTGGTATCTGCAAGGTTGTAGTGTTTAGGTCACTAGCCCTCCTTTCGTGATAGCTGTAGCCGGGATCAACTGCAGTCCCAAAGATTCTCATCTTCAGCTTTGAACTACATTTTTGTGGTGCCTATGCTCCCATCTTTGTTTTGCGTGTAGTGGTATCACCATGTATCCGATGGATGTAAATGAAGTGCAATGATCCATGTATGTTTATATTTACATTTGAATTTAAAGGTAAAATTCTTATGAAAAAAAGAATTGAATCGTTTAATATTACTTGTATACCAGAGTTTGCTTGAGGAAAAGATGGAAAGGAATAAGAGGAGAATTAAGGTTGTGAAAGTAAATATAAATAAGGAGATAGATGATTGAATGTTATTTTGAACATTGAAAGGACAAAAAGTCCATTTTGATTTGACATTCTCGAGTTAATGCAAAGGATAGTAAAATGTGGGAGAAGGCTCGAGTCGCAGAGTATGTGAAAGGTAGCAGTATGTTTTCGATAAAAAAATGAAGAGACTTGCAATGTATGTAATAGCCAAAAGGAGGGAATTTATAAATTAATTGTTGACTTTTGTGCCGTGTTTCGTTGTTCCCTCTGAGAATATAGTTGATTAGGCAGTTTTTTCAAGGTAAAAGTAAAAGATTCTTATGATTCTGCATATTTTTTTATTATTTCATTTGCAATAACTATACTTATAGTGGTATCACAGATACTATGAAGTAAAGAAAATATAATACAAAAGATAGAACAGATTCTATGGCAATTTGAATAACAACATCCAAAATGATTCTTATAAAAAAAAAACTCAAACTACCAATTGAAGTCTTGTATTTAGTTCTTCCTAATTGAAAGTCAGGACATACCCAAATTTATTAGGGTTCTTTGAAGCATCATACTGAGTGAGTTTGAAGTTTTGAGAGGCAGATCCTTGGGAAGAATGAGTGGAATATCCTTTAGAAGATGATGATGTTGCACTGTGAGAGGATGGTGAAGCATATGTTCCAGCTGAGGAAGTTTGTGACGAAGAGAATGCTCCCGACTGAGAGGATGGTGAGGAAGAAAATGATGCAGCCTGCGAAGGAGATGGTGATCTAGAAGGAGCAGGACCTTTTGATGAGGAAACTTCATTGGCTTCAAAACCAATTCCTTGTCCTGCACGGAATTGAACAGTACGACGTGTACCATCATCGTCGACTACAGTGTATGTTCCACGTACATTGCCATCAGCGTCTGCAGTCTCTGATCTTGAATAGTGTTCAGAGTCAAAGGCAAAGTTATAGGAGGCATCTGCATTAGAATTAGCGAGTGGGTCAATGAATGGGACTGTGCTTACTGGAGTAATCCTACCAGTAGGCTGACCTGAAGGTGCTCCAGGGACGATAGGACCTACAGGTATATGGGATCCTTCAGCAATAAATCCCGTATCAGAACCAGCTTGATATTGGATCTCTCTTCGTTGACCATCATCAGCAACAAAGGCAAAGTTTCCATCAACATTGTTATTCCTATCACCTGCTTCTTTCCTGGAGTGACTGGATGTGTCATATTCAAAAGCATAAGTTCCATCTGGTCTCAATTCACCGCGAGTATTAGCTTCCTCAAAACGAGATCCAATTGAGGAGGAAGAGGAGCCAGAAGAATATGTTTGGGGAGCAGAAGGTCGCCGACCAGAGAGATTTGTAGTGGAAGAACTGAAAGGGGTAGCAGATGGAGCTCTGTAAGATGATACACCAGATGACTGAGAGGAAAGAGGGGTATTAGAAGAGGGAGGTGTTGGCAAATGATCTCCTGATGCAACGAAGCCTCTGTTCGCTCCAGCTTGATAATCAACTCTCCTGGTCACTCCATCATCAGCAATGAAAGAAAACTGTCCTTCAACATTAAGGTTAGCATCAGCAGATTCGGAACGGGAATGGTCACCAGCGTTGAAGGAGAATGCATAAGATCCATCATTATTAGATGAGGTTTGGGAAGGAGAAAAGGCTCCACTTGAGCCTGTAACAGCAGCACTAGAAGAGGATGATGATGTGGAACCCGTAGCTGGTGATTGATAACCAATGACTGAGGAGGAGGTTGGTGATGAAGATCCCGAGAATCCAGTTCTTCTGTTACCAGAGGAAAATCTATTAGCTGAAGAAGATTGTCGAGTAGCTGCTGGTGTAGATCCAGAAGATTCTGGTGTAGGAGGTGACAGTGGAAGGTCATTACCTTCTACAACAAAGCCTGTACCACGACCTGCAGTGTAAGAGTAGGTTCTTGTGATTCCATCGTCATCTGTGTAAGAATAAGATCCTCTGACATTGCCACTGGCATCGCTTTGTTCTGACCGAGACTGTCCGTCTTCAGCAAACTGGAAACCATAAGAAGCGTCAGCATTTCTGTTAGCCAGAGGATCAGAGAAAGGTGGGCGAGCCCTTGCAGCAGCATGGGCCTTATGGAAGTCAGGATGTGGTTGGGGGAGGTGACTCCCTGATGGCACAAAACCACCCTCACCAGCTGTGTATTGTAGATTGACAGAATTGCCATCAGGGTCAACATAGCCAAACCTTCCATTTTGTTGACCAACTGTGGTGGACTTGGCACTCTCGAAGGCTCCTTCACCAGTGTCATGACCATACTTGTAAGTACCATCTCTGTGAAGGACAAAGTACTGGGAACGCCTTCCTGTGCCCACTTGAGGTATGTTGTAAGCGCCATCAGGTCCGGGCAAACTTAGAGTGCTAACTGCCAGAGCAGACAACACAACCTGTGAAAGAAGAAAGACAGCATTTATATAGAGCTTTGCATTCTTAAACACGGGAAAGTAATTTGGTATGAAACAAATGAATGCTTCAGATAATTTATACGGTGGAAAACACTTACTGCCATTAGTGCTATTATCATATAGATCAATAATTATTGAATATCCACATTATGTAACAAATGATTATCTTAGGTTATATACTGTACATGGCGTAAAAGTCTTAGTGCCATTAGTGGCATCATCTTATAGGTCAGTCATTATTAAATATTCCATTGAAAAATAATCTTAATGTTATTGGTATCTTTAAGGGGTCCCCTAAATCAGTAAGCTAAAAGTAATAAAATAATCTACCCTATTACTACACTCACTCTACGCCTTTCATTCTTCAGCAGCTGATTAATGAAGGAAATCACTTTACATGAATAATCACAGACAAAGGGAGCAATAAGAAATGCATACATAGTTTCCAGTTAACCCAGAACGTTAAGTTATAGAATTGTTGTAAGTCTTTGTATTCAAGTGATGGAGATGATATTGTCAAAGTTTAACTTGATTTCTAACCTTATCTCTTTTTGTAGTTTTTCGGAATATAAGAATATAATGATGGTTATCATAAGATGAGAGAGAGAGAGAGAGAGAGAGAGAGAGAGAGAGAGAGAGAGAGAGAGAGAGAGAGAGAGAGAGAGAGAGATCCAAGTGTTATCATTACCAAGCTAATCCAGGAAGCCATTGTGAGGATGGCTGGGAGGGCGGTGTTCCTTCGGGCAATGCTGATGGCCCAAGAGTGAGCTGAAGTTGCAAAGGATCGGGTCCTTTTATACTCACGAGACAAGAGTGTCCCTCAAACGGAATCAGTGCAAGAACTGGATGGGGAGGGGCTTGTGGGGGGGTGGGGGTGGGGGGGGGGGGGGTTGTTATAAGGCATAGCCATCTGCCCATCTGCTCTTCATCCAAGGCAGGTCCCTACCCACCACCTGATGCACTCGTGAACTGGAAGTGATTGTAAATTTCCATGACAAACTGACTTCATTTTTTTTTTTATTATCTTGATTTCGATTCATGGTGGACTTTAAGAATGCTTTTTAAAACCATATTTATTTTAAGTAAATTCTATTCGTTTGTTTTTTATTTGGTTACAGGAAGGCTTCTTATATATAGTTTAGTGTTATTGAACTGGTCGTATTTTTAAGTCATGTTAAGGAAACCAGATGAAAATATTTTCTTGGTCGTTTGAGGACAGGAATTTGCCATTGAAATGTTGCAATGTAAATTAGTGAATAAATATCATAAGAAAAGATTAGTGAATCTTAGGATATGATGAAGAGTCAATGCTATTCTTCCCATATTGGCTTTCTAATAACGAGAAATACAGTATCTTAATTACTGTGTTTAGTGAATGTTTCTTTCCATCTACTGTTGAACTTTGGAACCTTCTTCCTTCAGGCTTCATTGATTAGATTTAGTAAATCGTTGGAAGTCCTTTGATCTTTGACTTAGAATTGCTGAGATTTATGAGATAGATCGTGTTGGTGGAATCGATTTCTAATTGTGAATGGATAAGTCTTTCGTGCGTTTTTGCTAATATTATTTGTACAGCTTAGTTGTCTTGCCGAGACCCAATCGTGTTTAAAGCATCTCTTGAAAATCACTGAGGCTTTTTGCGTTTTTTAAAGTTCCTAGGTAAGATCTACTGTGTTCAGGCATGATTATGGTACCTATGTACATTCTATGGTGCCTAGGAAAGATCTGTGGTGCCTTATGAGGAGATGCTGTGCTTGAGCAAGATAATTGATGCTGAGGCAAGAGATAAGGTGTGTATACAACATATTTTAGAGTAAGTGCAAGACTCCCCAGCAAGATCTCTTTTGAATAGGCAAGGTCTGTGATCTTTGACAAGATATGTTGTGCGTAGGCAATTTTTTTGTGATGTGTAGTATAGATCTTTGGTGCCTTGATAAGATATTTGATACTTAGGAAAGATATATTGTGCTTAGGTAAGATATGATTATTATTATTATTAGTCTTATTATTACTTGCTAAGGTACAACCCTAGTTGGAAAAGCAGGATGCTATAAGCCCACGGGTCCCACCTGGAAAGTAGCCTAGTTAGGAAAGGAAAGAAGAAAAACAAATATTTTAAGAGGAACAACATTAAATTAAATATCTCCTGTATAAACTATAAAAACTTTAACAAAACAAGAGGAAGAGAAACAATATAAAATAGTGTGCTCGAGTGTACCCTCAAGCAAGAGAGTTTAGGACTTAGGCAAGACCTAACGTACACAGGCATATTATATAATGGCTAGACAATATCTAATATGCTTAGGTAATTTCGGCAGTGTTTAGGTAAAATCAAATGCGACCGAGTTATCAAGACCTGTCCATCCAATCTCCTTGAAGTTGAGAGAGAGAGAGAGAGAGAGAGAGAGAGAGAGAGAGAGAGAGAGAGAGAGAGAGAGAGAGAGAGAGCACTGGCATTGCATGCTACTTTACTTTTTAAGGAATAGACAATATCTTAGTGTCCTCAAAAATCAGAGACAGTATCTCTCCTGAGAAACTGAGCCCAAGTTAGTTTTCAAGATAACAGGAGAACTGCATTTATGTTTTTCTATTTATTATTTGGTGATGAGACTTGTTTCGAATCACTTTTTGACATGGCTCTTCATCAGGACTCCATTGGTTGACTGATAGAATTACGGTTTAATATACTCTTGAAAATTTCAAGTTATGTAAATGTTTGGATAGCCTAAATTACATTAAAAATTGATGAATTAAATGTTTTAAATTCATTGAAATGAAAAATCTTAAGATAATTTTAAAATACTCAATTTTTCATACGATCATAGAATTCCATGGCAATACTTATGAGCCTTCGTCCTGGTTGAAGAATGTTAAAATTCAGTTTTGCAACAGGATTGATGTCGGTTCTTGAGGAAAGTCTTCTCTAGTTCAAAGCAGGCTAAATTCTGAGGCTTTCTCTTCTTCTTCCCCAACGTTATTCCTACATTAAGGGGTCGGGTGCCTGCGGCGCCCTCTCCAATGCCTTCTATCAAAGGCAGCCTCTTCTACCAAACCTCTTCTCTCCATATTATCATTCACCTAATCACGCCATGTACTTCTCTGCCTCCCTCTTGATCTTCTCTCCCTAACAGTTTCCCCCCACGTCCTCCTCACTCCCTCCCGACCATCCACCCTCAACAGGTGCCTACACCATCTCAGTCATGACATTCTAATCATCTCTGTAATCTTTACTACACCTGTCATTCCTAGTTCATCATTTTCCAACCTTTCAAGCTGTGGTATCCACCTCAGCATTCTCATCTCTTTTGTCAATCTTTGCTTCCTCTTTTCGTCATAAAGCCCAAGTTTCTGATCCAATCATTAACACTGATGTTATTACTGTGCTGTAGATGTTGACTTCTACCTTCATTTGCATTTTCTTATTACATACCAGTCCTGCTACCTCCTCCAATTTCTCCATGCTGCTTTTCTCCTATTCTCAACTTTGCCCTAACATCCTCCCTCCTGATTTATAGAAGACCCCAAGTTTTATAACTGCTACGCTACTTTCATGTATGGCTATCCTGTCCCTACCTTCCTTGGTGCTCACCATAGCTTCAGTTTTATCCACATTTACCCTCACGTCACCCCTTTCCAAAATTTCTTGCCATTCTACCAACCTTCTCTGTAATTCTTATTAATTTTCAGCAGTAATAACCAAATCATCTGTATATAGCAACTTCCATAACTTTTCCTCTCTGATCCCTTTACTTAACACATCCGAGACCAACACAAATAAAAACGGGCTTAATGTTGACCCCTGGTGTAATCCAACACTAACTTCAAAGGTTTCTGTTTCTCCAACAGCTGTTATTACTAATGTCCTTGTTGTTTTGTATATCATCTCTTCCATTCTAACCACCTTCTTTGGGACTTTCCTCTACCTCAAGCACCAAAACAACACTTCTCATGGTATTCTATCATAAGCCCTCTGTAAATCTACAAAAACAGAAGACCTTCTGGTTTCCCTTTAGTCTCTTTTCCTGTCCCTGCCTTACTATAAAGATGGCATCCACAGTCCCTCTCCTCCTCATGAATTCATAGTGCTATTTCACAATCTTTACAATCTCTCATGAAGTACCCTCTCTAAATCGTGAGGATTTCTCGCTCACTCATATATATAGATATGTGAACTACATTGAGCTCTTATTAAATTCCTTTTTGGAGCAGCACCTTTCCTTATGACAAATTGTGGTCTCAATGTTCCAACATTTTCTTTACAATGCTCTTTCTCTTGTTTTTCCAATAAAGTTTAAAATTCCACTAATGCAGTTTTCAAAGCTGGTCTCACTTGTGCAACGCAACTTAGACTGTGAGGCTAACTTGCTTCTCAGTATTTATAGATTTGAAGACTACATTGGTCCCTGATTCTAGTTCACGTGGACCGGCATCCCTGCTGAAAACTGCTTGAAGTCTCGTGGCTCTAGCATTCTCTCACAGGAGAAGCATCTGGACTTCCATCCAGGATATCAATGCCCTGGTAGTTCTAAAACCTGTACTTGGATATGTTACTTAGCATTCATAAGGAATAGACAATATTGATGTGTGTATTTATATGAATTTCATTGGTGGTTGTCTCGAAATTTTTCAGTTTCCTGGTATCTGCAAGATTGTAGTGTTTAGGTCACTGGCCCTCCTTTCGTGATAGCTGTAGCCGGGATCAACTGCAGTCCCAAAGGTTCTCAGCTTCAGCTCTGAACTACATGGTTGTGGTGCCTATGCTCCCATCTGTGTTTTGTGTGTGGTGGTATTGCCATGTGCCAGTGGATCTTGTAGTTGCCAATGGATGCAAATGAAGTGCAATGATCCATGTATGTTTATATTTGTATTTGAATTAAAAGATAAAATTCTTATGAAATAAAAAGAATTGAATAATTTAATATTACTTTTATACCAGTGTTCGCTTAATGAAAAGATGAAGAAGAATAAGAGGAGAATTAAGGTTGTGGAAGTAAATAGAAATAAGGAGATAGATGAGTGAATGTTATTTTGAACATTGAAAGGACAAAAATTCCAGTTTGATTCAATATTCTTGAGTTAATGTAGGCAAAGGTAAAATGAGAGAGAAGGCTCGAGTCGCAGAGTATGTGAAAGGTAGTAGAATGTTTTTAAAAAAAATTGGAAGAGACTTGCAATGTCTGTAATGGCCCAATGGGGAGGGGGGGGGGGATGTATGAATTAATTTGGAGTTGTGTGTCTTGTTCCATTATTTCTTCTGAAAAGTTAGTCAATTAGGTGGATTTTCCAAGGTAAAAAGTTAAAGATTCATATGATTCTGCATATTTTTTATTATTTCATTTGCAATAAGTATACTTATAGAGATATCACAGATACTACGAAGGAAAGAAAATATATTACAACAGATAGTACAAATTGTATGGCAATTTGTAGTTGAATTTGATCTGTTCAGTCATGTATAGAATGTCATGATACAAAATGAATCTTACAAGAAAAAACAACAACTCAAACTACTATTTGAACGAACTTGTTTTTGGTTCTTCCTAATTGAAAGTCAGGACATATCCAAATTTATTAGGGTTCTTTGAAGCATCATACTGAGTGAGTTTGAAGTTTTGGGAGGCAGATCCTTGGGAAGAATGAGTGGAATATCCTTTAGAAGATGAGGATGTTGCACTGTGAGAGGATGGTGAAGAATATGTTCCAGCAGAGGAAGTCTGTGACGAAGAGAATGCTCCTGACTGAGATGATGGTGAAGAAGAAAATGATGCAGTCTGCAATGGAGATGGTGATCTAGAAGGAGCAGGACCTTTTGATGAGGAAACTTCATTGGCTTCAAAACCAATTCCTTGTCCTGCACGGAATTGAACAGTACGACGTGTACCATCATCGTCGACTACAGTGTATGTTCCACGTACATTGCCATCAGCGTCTGCAGTCTCTGATCTTGAATACTGTTCTGAGTCAAAGGCAAAGTCATAGGAGGCATCTGCATTAGAATTAGCGAGTGGGTCAATGAATGGGACTGTGCTTACTGGGGTAATCCTACCAGTAGGCTGACCTGAAGGTGCTCCAGGGACGATGGGACCTACAGGGATATGGGATCCTTCAGCAATAAATCCTGTATCAGAACCAGCTTGATACTGGATCTGTCTTCGTTGACCATCATCAGCAACAAAGGCAAAGTTTCCATCAACATTGTTATTCCTATCACCTGCTTCTTTCCTGGAGTGACTGGATGTGTCATATTCAAAAGCATAAGTTCCATCTGGTCTCAATTCACTGCGAGTATTAGCTTCTTCAAAACGAGATCCAATTGAGGAGGAAGAGGAGCCAGAAGAGTATGTTTGGGGAGCAGAAGGTCGCCGGCCAGAGAGATTTGTAGTGGAAGAACTGAAAGAGGTAGCAGATGGAGCTCTGTAAGATGATACACCAGATGACTGAGAGGAAAGAGGTGTATTAGAAGAGGGAGGTGTTGGCAAATGATCTCCTGATGCAACGAAGCCTCTGTTCGCTCCAGCTTGATAATCAACTCTCCTGGTCACTCCATCATCAGCAATGAAAGAAAACTGTCCTTCAACATTAAGGTTAGCATCAGCAGATTCGGAACGGGAATGGTCACCAGCGTTGAAGGAGAATGCATAAGATCCATCATTATTAGGTGAGGTTTGGGAAGGAGAAAAGGCTCCACTTGAGCCTGTAACAGCAGCGTTAGAAGAGGAGGATGTGGAACCCGTAGCTGGTGATTGATAACTAATGACTGAGGAGGACGTGGGTAATGAAGATCCCGAGAATCCAGTTCTTCTGTTACCAGAGGAGAATCTATTAGCTGAAGAAGATTGTCGAGTAGCTGCTGGTGTAGATCCAGAAGATTCTGGTGTAGGAGGTGACAGTGGAAGGTCATTACCTTCTACAACAAAGCCTGTACCACGACCTGCAGTGTAAGAGTAGGTTCTTGTGATTCCATCGTCATCTGTGTAAGAATAAGATCCTCTGACATTACCACTGGCATCGCTTTGTTCTGACCGAGACTGTCCGTCTTCATTAAACTGGAAACCATAAGAAGCGTCAGCATTTCTGTTAGCCAGAGGATCAAAGAAAGGTGGGCGAGCCCTTGCAGCAGCATGGGCCTTATGGAAGTCAGGATGTGGTTGGGGGAGGTGACTCCCTGAGGGCACAAAACCACCCTCACCAGCTGTGTATTGTAGATTGACAGAATTGCCATCAGGGTCAACATAGCCAAACCTTCCATTTTGTTGACCAACTGTGGTGGACTTGGCACTCTCGAAGGCTCCTTCACCAGTGTCATGACCATACTTGTAAGTACCATCTCTGTGAAGGACAAAGTACTGGGAACGCCTTCCTGTGCCCACTTGAGGTATGTTGTAAGCGCCATCAGGTCCGGGTAAACTTAGAGTGCTAACTGCCAGAGCAGACAACACAGCCTGTGAAAGAAGAAGGCCAGCATTTATATAGAGCTTTGCACTCTTATATATCGGAAAGTAATTTGGTATGAAACAAATAAATATTTCAGATTAGTTATATGGTGTAAATCTCTCTGGGGATATTATCATATAGGTCATTCAGAAAAGAATTCATTGTTTTGATACATTTATTCATTATTGAATAACCTTACTATTATGGGATAACTTTAAGGTGTCCCTCTAGAACAGTAATTGAAAAGCAATAAAGTAATTTTCTCGATTACTATACTCAGTCTACTTTGTTAATTCTTTTGCAGTCGAATAATGATTTAAATTCTTGTGTATAAATTCACACATCAATTGCAAGGATCAATGATTACATTGTTTTAAGTTATCTCAGAACCTTAAGTGATCTTTAAAATATAGAATTATTGTCAGTCTTTGTATCCAAGTGAGGGAGATGATTTTGTCAAAGTTTAACTTAATTTATGAAATGATATTTTGGTTTTATTGAATATAATGAAAAGAATATAATGACGAGAGAGAGAGAGAGAGAGAGAGAGAGAGAGAGAGAGAGAGAGAGAGAGAGAGAGAGAGAGAGAGAGAGAGAGAGTTTATCATTACCAAGCTAATCCAGGAAGCCATTGTGAGGATGGCTGGGAGGGTGGTGTTCTTTCAAGCGACGCTGATGGCCCAAGAGTGAGGTGAAGTTGCAAAGGATCGGATCCTTTTATACCCACAACAGAAGAGAGTCCTTCAAACGGAATCAGTGTAAGAACTGGACGATGAGGGGTTGGGTGGGGGGAGATGGTATCGTCACCTGCCCAACTGCTCTACTTCCAAGGGACCCTACCCACGACCTGATGCCCTGGGGCATTTGAGGACTGGGATAGACTGTAAATTTCCATGAGAGAACTTGAATCTTTTTTTTTATCTTGATAAGGAATTGGTTATTTCAATTCACGAAGGATTTTAGAACAATTTTCAAATTGATTTTTATATTGTTTTTATTTGGATTATGAGACTCGTTTAAGACCATCTTCACTTTGAATGAATTATATTTGTTTCAGTTTTTTCCATTGGTTAATTGAGAGTTTGTTATATATAGTTAGTATTATTATATTGATCCTATTTGTTAAGAAATAAGTAGAAAACTTGCTCTTTCTCGTTTTAGATAGGGAATTTGCTTTTGAAGTTGTGGTATTACAAAATCTGTATTTAATATTTTATCGAAGGATTAGTGAGTATCTGAAGAATTAATATTAATGTTCCCATATTGACTTTCTAGTAACATTAAATCCAGTATCTTAATGACTTTCTTTCGTGTACTGTTAAAATTTGGAATCCTCTTCCTTCAGGCTTCAGGGATTAAGTTTGAGTAATGCTCTTCCTTCAGGCTTCAGGGATTAGTTTTAAGGAATCCTCTTCCTTCAGGCTTCAGGGATTAGTTTTAAGGAATCCTCTTCCTTCAGGCTTCAGGGATTAAGTTTGAGTAATGCTCTTCCTTCAGGCTTCAGGGATTAGTTTTAAGGAATCCTCTTCCTTCAGGCTTCAGGGATTAAGTTTGAGTAATGCTCTTCCTTCAGGCTTCAGGGATTAGTTTTAAGGAATCCTCTTCCTTCAGGCTTCAGGGATTAAGTTTGAGTAATGCTCTTCCTTCAGGCTTCAGGGATTAGTTTTAAGGAATCCTCTTCCTTCAGGCTTCAGGGATTAAGTTTGAGTAATGCTCTTCCTTCAGGCTTCAGGGATTAGTTTTAAGGAATCCTCTACCTTCAGGCTTCAGGGATTAAGTTTGAGTAATGCTCTTCCTTCAGGCTTCAGGGATTAGTTTTAAGGAATCCTCTTCCTTCAGGCTTCAGGGATTAAGTTTGAGTAATGCTCTTCCTTCAGGCTTCAGGGATTAGTTTTGAGGAATACTCTTCCTTCAGGCTTCAGGGATTAGGTTTGAGGAATCCTCCTTCAGGCTTTAGGGATTAGGTTTGAGGAATCCTCTTTCTTCAAGCTTAAGATTTAGGTTTGAGGAATCCATTTCCTTCAGGCTTCAGTGATTAGGATTGAGGAATCCTCTTCCTTCCGGCTTCAGTAACTAGGTTTAAGGAATCCTCATCCTTCAGGCTTCAGGGATTAGGATTGGGGAATCCTCTTCTTTCAGGCTTCAGGTATTAGGTTTTAGGAATCCTCTTGCTTCAGGCTTTAGAGATTAGGTTTGAGGAATCCTCTTTCTTCAGGCTTCAGAATTAGGTTTGAGGAATCCTCTTCCTTCAGGCTTCAGGGATTAGGTTTGAGTAATGCTCTTCCTTCAGGCTTCAGGGATTAGGTTTGAGGAACCCTCTTTCTTCAGGGTTCAAGTATTAGGTTTGAGAAATCCTCTTCCTTTAGGCTTCAGGGATTAGGTTTGAGGAATCCTCTTCTTTCAGGGATTAGGTTTGAGGAATCCTCTTCCTTCAGGGATTAGGTTTGAGGAATCCTCTTCCTTCAGGCTTCAGGGATTAGGTTTGAGGAATCCTCTTCCTTCAGGTTTCACGGATTAGGTTTGAGGAACCCTCTTTCTAAAGGGTTCAGGTATAGGTTTGAGGAATCCTCTTCCTTCAGGCTTCAAGGATTTGGTTTGAGGAATCCTCTTTCTTCAGGCTTCAGGGATTAGGTTTGAGGAGCCCTCTTTCTTCAGGGTTCATGTATTAGGTTTGAGGAATCCTCTTCCTTCAGGCTTCAAGGATCAGGCTTGAGGAATCCTCTTCCTTTAGGCTTCAGAGATTAGGTTTGAGGAACCATTTTTCCTCAAGGTTCAGGTATTAGGTTTGAGGAATCCTCTTCTTTCAGGCTTCAGGGATTAGGTTTGAGGAATCATCTTCCTTCAGGCTTCAGGTATTAGGTTTGAGGAATCCTCTTCCTTCAGGCTTCAGGGATTATGTTTGAGGAATTCTTTTCCTTCAGGCTTCAGGGATTAGGTTTGAGGAATCCTCTTCCTTCAGGCTTCAGGGATTAGGTTTGAGGAATCCTCTTCCTTCACGCTTCAGGTATTAGGGTTGAGGAATCCTCTTCCTTCAGGCTTCAGGGATTATGTTTGAGGAATCCTCTTCCTTCAGGCTTCAGGGATTAGGTTTGAGTAATGCTCTTCCTTCAGGCTTCAGGGATTAGGTTTGAGGAACCCTCTTTCTTCAGGGTTCAAGTATTAGGTTTGAGAAATCCTCTTCCTTTAGGCTTCAGGGATTAGGTTTGAGGAATCCTCTTCTTTCGAGGATTAGGTTTGAGGAATCCTCTTCCTTCAGGGATTAGGTTTGAGGAATCCTCTTCCTTCAGGGATTAGGTTTGAGGAATCCTCTTCCTTCAGGCTTCAGGGATTAGGTTTGAGGAATGCTCTTCTTTCAGGCTTCAGGTATTAGGGTTGAGGAATCTTCTTCTTTCAGGCTTCAAGGATTATGTTTGAGGAATTCTCTCCCTTCTGGCTTCAGGGATTATGTTTGAGGAATTCTCTTCCTTCAGGCTTCAGGGATTAGGTTTGAGGAGTCCTCTTCCTTCAGGCTTCAGGGCTTAGGTTTTAGGAATCCTCTTCCTTCAGGCTTCAGGTATTAGGTTTGAGGAATCCTCTTCCTTCAGGCTTTAGGGCTTAGGTCTGAGGAATCCTCTTCCTTCAGGCTTCAGGTATTAGGTTTGAGGAATCCTCTTCCTTCAGGCTTCCGGGATTAGATATGAGGAATCCTCTTCCTTCAGGCTTTAGGGATTAGGTTTGAAGAATCCTCTTCCTTCAGGCTTCAGGTATTAGGTTTGAGGAATCCTCTTCCTTCAGGCTTCAGGGATTATGTTTGAGGAATTCTCTTCCTTCAGGCTTCAGGGATTAGGTTTGAGGAATACTCTTCCTTCAGGCTTCAGGGATTAGGTTTGAGGAATCCTCTTCCTTCAGGCTTCAGGTATTAGGTTTGAGGAATCTTCTTCCTTCAGGCTTCAGGTATTAGGTTTGAGGAATCCTCTTCCTTCAGGCTTCAGGTATTAGGTTTGAGGAATCCTCTTCCTTCAGGCTTCAGGTATTAGGTTTGAGGAATCCTCTTCCTTCAGGCTTCAGGTATTAGGTTTGAGGAATACTCTTCTTTCAGGCTTCAGGGATTATGTTTGAGGAATTCTCTTCCTTCAGGCTTCAGGGATAAGGTTTGAGGAATCCTCTTCCTTCAGGTTTCAGGGATTAGGTTTGAGGAATCCTCTTCCTTCAGGCTTTAGGTAATAGGGTTGAGGAATCCTCTTCCTTCAGGCTTCAGGGATTATGTTTGAGGAATTCTCTTCCTTCAGGCTTCAGGGATTAGGTTTGAGGAATTCTCTTCCTTCAGGCTTCAGGGATTAGGTTTGAGGAATTCTCTTCCTTCAGGCTTCAGGGATTAGGTTTGAGGAATCCTCTACCTTCAGGCTTTAGGGATTAGGTTTGAGGAATCCTCTACCTTCAGGCTTTAGGGATTAGGTTTGAGGAATCCTCTTCCTTCAGGCTATAGCGATTAGGTTTGAGGAATCCTTTTCCTTTAAGATTCATGGATTAGGCAAATCGTTTTAGCTCCTTCGAGGTTCTTTGAATTATGTCGCTGAAATGAAGCAATGGATTGATTGGATCCTGTTGATTGGGAGTGCCAAGATTAAATATTTGTCATTTTAGAGGGAGTCGATACCAATATTGAATAATGAATTATTCTTTAGTGTGTTTTTGCTCTTGTTTTTGTTGTAAAACTTAGTTGTCTTGGCAAGATTCAGTCATGTTTGAAGCATCTCCTGGAAATAACAGTTGCCTCTGGCTTATTGTAGTCCCCAAGTTAGATCTTCAGTGCCCAGACTTGAGTATGATGTTTAGGTAAAATCTATGATGCCTCTGAAAGTTCTGTTGGGTCTAAGCGAGGTTATTGTGTCTAGGCAATATTTGAAGTGCCTAATGAAGGTATATAGTGCTTGGGCAATATTTCTGGTTCTTAGGCAAGATCCTTAGCGTTTAGACAAGGTCTGCGGTGTTTAGGCAAGAAATATGGTGTGTAAGTAAAATATTTTAGTGTAAATGCAAGACTCTCCAGCAAGATTTCTGTTCAATAGGCAAGGTCTGCGATCACTGAGAGGATATGTTGTGCCAAGAAAAGTTTTTGTGATGTGTAATAAAGATCTTTGATGCCTTGGTAAGATATCTATTGCCTTGGTAAGATCTGATGGGCATAGGCAAGACCCTATTGTACAAAGGCAGGATGTATAATGGCTAGACAATATCTAATATACTTAGACAATTTCGTTGGTGTTTAGATAAGATCAAATGTGACTGGCAGTTATCAAAACCACAGAGAGAGAGAGAGAGAGAGAGAGAGAGAGAGAGAGAGAGAGAGAGAGAGAGAGAGAGAGAGAGAGAGCACTTTGGCATGTTACATTACATTCATAATGAATAAACAATATCTATTATATGTTGTTGACATTTGTTTCGAATCACTTTATTACATGACTTCATCAGGACTGCATTAGTTGACTAATAGAATTACACTTTAATATAGTGTGGAAAATATTAAGTTACAAAAATATTTGAATAGTCCAAAATACATTAACAACAATAGCAAGCAGAGATTTCTGACCTTCGCCAAAGGTTATATGGAGTCGTCCATGGCTTAAGATCTATCTGTTGTGGGACTTTCGTCGAAATTTCTCTATGTTTTGACGTTATCTTTAAAATGCAAATTCGAATTTAGAATCCAGATCTGGATCCGGTTCATCTCCAAAATTTTATTGGATCGTCCATGACCTAATAACTACCTGTGGTGAAACTTTTGTCAAAATCCGTCAAATAGTTTTGACGTTATCTTTAAAATTGTTAAAAAGGGAAATTTGAATCTGGAATCTGTATCCCGATCATCTTCAAAATTGAAAGGGGTTGTCTACGACCTAAGATATATCTGTCGGGAAAATTTCGTCAAATTCCATCAAGTAGTTTTAATGTAATCCAGTTTATAGCCACAGTGGCAAATATATAAATGAATAAAGTAGAATCCGAAACCGGATCATATCCAAAATTTAATGTGGTCTTCCGTAACCTAAGCTTTATCTGTGGTAAAAATTCCATCAAAATCCGTCAAGTAATTTTGATGTTATTTTTAAGATGGCGTAAAATGCAAATCCAGATCGGCAATCCGGATCTGGATCATCTCTAAATTTTCTTAGTGGCATCCAGGACTAAAGATCTATCTGTGGTGAAGATTATGTCAAAATCCATCAAGAACATTTGACGTAATCCTGTTCACAGACACTAATACAGACAAATAAACCGACTTGATTGCATAATCTCCTTAGCGGGGGTAAAATTTGCAAAAATAAATTTTTAAGATTCTTTTAAATGAAAAACATTGAGATCAAATTTGAAATACTTGAGAGATTATTTCATAATACTTTATGGAATTCCATGACAACAATCACAAGACCTCCCCCTCGTCAACGCAGCTTTAGAATTCATCTTTGCAATGGGATTAATTTTGGTTCTTGAGGAAAGTGTTCTCTTGTTCAAAGCAGACTAAATCTGGAAGCTTTCTCGGTCCCTGATAGATTTATATTTTCGAATTGCATTGATCTCGAATTCAATTCCTTTTGGAGCTGTGACTTTCCTTATGACAAATTGTGGTCACGATGTTCCAACATTTTCTTTACTATGAAGTAATTTCGGCATGCCCTTTCTCTTGTTTTTCTGACATAGCTCAAAATTCCACTATTGCAGAGTTTTCAAAGTTGGTCTTGCTTGTGCAACACACCCTAGACTAATGCTTACTGGCCCCCTCTGAATTTGTAGATATGAAGACTAGGTTGGTCCCTGATGACAATTCCTGTGGAACGGCATCCCTGCCCAAAACAGCTTGAAGTTTCGTGGTTCCAACATTCTCTCATAGGTGAAGCCTCTATCCTCTGGTAGTTCTGAAACCTGTACTTGGCTATGCTACTTCTAATGAATAGACAATATTGATGTGTGTATTCATATAAATCTGTACAGATAATTTCATTGGTGGTTTCAAAATCTTCCAGTCTCCTGGTATCTGCAAGGTTGTAGTGTTTAGGTCACTAGCCCTCCTTTCGTGATAGCTGTAGCCGGGATCAACTGCAGTCCCAAAGATTCTCATCTTCAGCTTTGAACTACATTTTTGTGGTGCCTATGCTCCCATCTTTGTTTTGCGCGTAGTGGTATTACCATGTATCCGATGGATGTAAATGAAGTGCAATGATCCATGTATGTTTATATTTACATTGGAATTTAAAGATAAAATTCTTATGAAAAAAGAATTGAATCGTTTAATATTACTTGTATACCAGAGTTTGCTTGAGGAAAAGATGGAAAGGAATAAGAGGAGAATTAAGGTTGTGAAAGTAAATAGAAATAAGGAGATAGATGAGTGAATGTTATTTTGAACATTGAAAGGACAAAAAGTCCATTTTGATTTGATATTCTCGAGTTAATGCAAAGGATAGTAAAATGTGGGAGAAGGCTCGAGTCGCAGAGTATGTGAAAGGTAGCAGTATGTTTTCGAAAAAAAAATGAAGAGACTTGCAATGTATGTAATAGCCAAAAGGAGGGAATTTATAAATTAATTGTTGACTTTTGTGCCGTGTTTCGTTGTTCCCTCTGAGAATATAGTTGATTAGGCAGTTTTTCAAGGTAAAAGTAAAAGATTCTTATGATTCTGCATATTTTTTTATCATTTCATTTGCAATAACTATACTTATAGTGGTATCACAGATACTATGAAGTAAAGAAAATATAATACAAAAGATAGAACAGATTCTATGGCAATTTGAATAACAACATCCAAAATGATTCTTATAAAAAAAAAACTCAAACTACCAATTGAAGTTTTGTATTTAGTTCTTCCTAATTGAAAGTCAAGACATACCCAGATTTATTAGGGTTCTTTGAAGCCTCATATTGAGTAAGTTTGAAATTCTGCGAAGCAGATCCTTGGGAAGAATGAGCAGAATATCCTTTAGAAGATGATGATGTTGCACTGTGAGAGGATGGTGAAGCGTATGTTCCAGCTAAGGAAGTTTGTGACGAAGAGAATGCTCCCGACTGAGATGATGGTGAGGAAGAAAATGATGCAGTCTGCGAAGGAGATGGTGATCTAGAAGGAGCAGGACCTTTTGATGAGGAAACTTCATTGGCTTCAAAACCAATTCCTTGTCCTGCACGGAATTGAACAGTACGACGTGTACCATCATCGTCGACTACAGTGTATGTTCCACGTACATTGCCATCAGCGTCTGCAGTCTCTGATCTTGAATACTGTTCTGAGTCAAAGGCAAAGTTATAGGAGGCATCTGCATTAGAATTGGCGAGTGGGTCAATGAATGGGACTGTGCTTACTGGGGTAATCCTACCAGTAGGCTGACCTGAAGGTGCTCCAGGGACGATAGGACCTACAGGGATATGGGATCCTTCAGCAATAAATCCTGTATCAGAACCAGCTTGATACTGGATCTGTCTTCGTTGACCATCATCAGCAACAAAGGCAAAGTTTCCATCAACATTGTTATTCCTATCACCTGCTTCTTTCCTGGAGTGACTGGATGTGTCATATTCAAAGGCATAAGTTCCATCTGGTCTCAATTCACTTCGAGTATTAGCTTCCTCAAAACGAGATCCAATTGAGGAGGAAGAGGAGCCAGAAGAGTATGTTTGGGGAGCAGAAGGTCGCCGGCCAGAGAGATTTGTAGTGGAAGAACTGAAAGAGGTAGCAGATGGAGCTCTGTAAGATGATACACCAGATGACTGAGAGGAAAGAGGTGTATTAGAAGAGGGAGGTGTTGGCAAATGATCTCCTGATGCAACGAAGCCTCTGTTAGCTCCAGCTTGATAATCAACTCTCCTGGTCACTCCATCATCAGCAATGAAAGAAAACTGTCCTTCAACATTAAGGTTAGCATCAGCAGATTCAGAACGGGAATGGTCACCAGCGTTGAAGGAGAATGCATAAGATCCATCATTATTAGGTGAGGTTTGAGAAGGAGAAAAGGCTCCACTTGAGGAGGATGTTGTGGAACTAGTAGCTGGTGATTGATAACTAATGACTGAGGAGGAGGTAGGTGATGAAGATCCCGAGAATCCAGTTCTTCTGTTACCAGAGGAGAATCTATTAGCTGAAGAAGATTGTCGAGTAGCTGCTGGCGTAGATCCAGAAGATTCTGGTGTAGGAGGTGACAGTGGAAGGTCATTACCTTCTACAACAAAGCCTGTATCACGACCTGCAGTGTAAGAGTAGGTTCTTGTGATTCCATCGTCATCTGTGTAAGAATAAGATCCTCTGACATTGCCACTGGCATCGCTTTGTTCTGATCGAGACTGTCCGTCTTCTGCAAACTGGAAACCATAAGAAGCGTCAGCATTTCTGTTAGCCAGAGGATCAGAGAAAGGTGGGCGAGCCCTTGCAGCAGCATGGGCCTTATGGAAGTCAGGATGTGGTTGGGGGAGGTGACTCCCTGAGGGCACAAAACCACCCTCACCAGCTGTGTATTGTAGATTGACAGAATTGCCATCAGGGTCAACATAGCCAAACCTTCCATTTTGTTGACCAACTGTAGTGGACTTGGCACTCTCGAAGGCTCCTTCACCAGTGTCATGACCATACTTGTAAGTACCATCTCTGTGAAGGACAAAGTACTGGGAACGCCTTCCTGTGCCCACTTGAGGTATGTTGTAAGCGCCATCAGGTCCGGGTAAACTTAGAGTGCTAACTGCCAGAGCAGACAACACAGCCTGTGAAAGAAGGAGGCCAGCATTTATATAGAGCTTTGCACTCTTATACATTGGAAAGTATTTTGGTATGAAACAAATAAATATTTCAGATTAGTTATATGGTGTAAATCTCTCTGGGGTTATTATCATATAGGTCATTTAGAAAAGAATTCATTGTTTTGATACATTTATTCATTATTGAATAACCTTACTATTATGGGATAACTTTAAGGTGTCCCTCTAGAACAGTAATTGAAAAGCAATAAAGTAATTTTCTCGATTACTATACTCAGTCTACTTTGTTAATTCTTTTGCAGTCGAATAATGATTTAAATTCTTGTGTATAAATTCACACATCAATTGCAAGGATCAATGATTACATTGTTTTAAGTTATCTCAGAACCTTAAGTGATCTTTAAAATATAGAATTATTGTCAGTCTTTGTATCCAAGTGAGGGAGATGATTTTGTCAAAGTTTAACTTAATTTATGAAATGATATTTTGGTTTTATTGAATATAATGAAAAGAATATAATGACGAGACAGAGAGAGAGAGAGAGAGAGAGAGAGAGAGAGAGAGAGAGAGAGAGAGAGAGAGAGAGAGAGAGAGAGAGAGAGAGAGAGTTTATCATTACCAAGCTAATCCAGGAAGCCATTGTGAGGATGGCTGGGAGGGTGGTGTTCCTTCAAGCGACGCTGATGGCCCAAGAGTGAGGTGAAGTTGCAAAGGATCGGATCCTTTTATACCCACAACAGAAGAGAGTCCTTCAAACGGAATCAGTGTAAGAACTGGACGATGAGGGGTTGGGTGGGGGGAGATGGTATCGTCACCTGCCCAACTGCTCTACTTCCAAGGGACCCTACCCACGACCTGATGCCCTGGGGCATTTGAGGACTGGGATAGACTGTAAATTTCCATGAGAGAACTTGAATCTTTTTTTTTTATCTTGATAAGGAATTGGTTATTTCAATTCACGAAGGATTTTAGAACAATTTTCAAATTGATTTTTATATTGTTTTTATTTGGATTATGAGACTCGTTTAAGACCATCTTCACTTTGAATGAATTATATTTGTTTCAGTTTTTTCCATTGGTTAATTGAGAGTTTGTTATATATAGTTAGTATTATTATATTGATCCTATTTGTTAAGAAATAAGTAGAAAACTTGCTCTTTCTCGTTTTAGATAGGGAATTTGCTTTTGAAGTTGTGGTATTACAAAATCTGTATTTAATATTTTATCTAAGGATTAGTGAGTATCTGGAGAATTAATGTTAATGTTCCCATATTGACTTTCTAGTAACATTAAATCCAGTATCTTAATGACTTTCTTTCGTGTACTGTTAAAATTTGGAATCCTCTTCCTTCAGGCTTCAGGGATTAAGTTTGAGTAATGCTCTTCCTTCAGGCTTCAGGGATTAGTTTTAAGGAATCCTCTTCCTTCAGGCTTCAGGGATTAAGTTTGAGTAATGCTCTTCCTTCAGGCTTCAGGGATTAGTTTTGAGGAATACTCTTCCTTCAGGCTTCAGGGATTAGGTTTGAGGAATCCTCCTCCTTCAGGCTTTAGGGATTAGGTTTGAGGAATCCTCTTTCTTCAAGCTTAAGATTTAGGTTTGAGGAATCCATTTCCTTCAGGCTTCAGTGATTAGGATTGAGGAATCCTCTTCCTTCCGGCTTCAGTGTCTAGGTTTAAGGAATCCTCATCCTTCAGGCTTCAGGGATTAGGATTGGGGAATCCTCTTCTTTCAGGCTTCAGGTATTAGGTTTTAGGAATACTCTTCCTTCAGGCTTTAGAGATTAGGTTTGAGGAATCCTCTTTCTTCAGGCTTCAGAATTAGGTTTGAGGAATCCTCTTCCTTCAGGCTTCAGGGATTAGGTTTGAGTAATGCTCTTCCTTCAGGCTTCAGGGATTAGGTTTGAGGAACCCTCTTTCTTCAGGGTTCAAGTATTAGGTTTGAGAAATCCTCTTCCTTTAGGCTTCAGGGATTAGGTTTGAGGAATCCTCTTCTTTCAGGGATTAGGTTTGAGGAATCCTCTTCCTTCAGGGATTAGGTTTGAGGAATCCTCTTCCTTCAGGCTTCAGGGATTAGGTTTGAGGAATCCTCTTCCTTCAGGTTTCACGGATTAGGTTTGAGGAACCCTCTTTCTAAAGGGTTCAGGTATTAGGTTTGAGGAATCCTCTTCCTTCAGGCTTCAAGGATTTGGTTTGAGGAATCCTCTTTCTTCAGGCTTCAGGGATTAGGTTTGAGGAGCCCTCTTTCTTCAGGGTTCATGTATTAGGTTTGAGGAATCCTCTTCCTTCAGGCTTCAAGGATCAGGCTTGAATCCTCTTCCTTTAGGCTTCAGAGATTAGGTTTGAGGAACCATTTTTCTTCAAGGTTCAGGTATTAGGTTTGAGGAATCCTCTTCTTTCAGGCTTCAGGGATTAGGTTTGAGGAATCATCTTCCTTCAGGCTTCAGGTATTAGGTTTGAGGAATCCTCTTCCTTCAGGCTTCAGGGATTATGTTTGAGGAATTCTTTTCCTTCAGGCTTCAGGAATTAGGTTTGAGGAATCCTCTTCCTTCAGGCTTCAGGGATTAGGTTTGAGGAATCCTCTTCCTTCAGGCTTCAGGTATTAGGGTTGAGGAATCCTCTTCCTTCAGGCTTCAGGGATTATGTTTGAGGAATTCTCTTCCTTCAGGCTTCAGGGATTATGTTTGAGGAATCCTCTTCCTTCAGGCTTCAGGGATTAGGTTTGAGGAATGCTCTTCTTTCAGGCTTCAGGGATTAGGTTTGAGGAATGCTCTTCTTTCAGGCTTCAGGTATTAGGGTTGAGGAATCTTCTTTCAGGCTTCAAGGATTATGTTTGAGGAATTCTCTCCCTTCTGGCTTCAGGGATTATGTTTGAGGAATTCTCTTCCTTCAGGCTTCAGGGATTAGGTTTGAGGAGTCCTCTTCCTTCAGGCTTCAGGGCTTAGGTTTTAGGAATCCTCTTCCTTCAGGCTTCAGGTATTAGGTTTGAGGAATCCTCTTCCTTCAGGATTTAGGGCTTAGGTTTGAGGAATCCTCTTCCTTCAGGCTTCAGGTATTAGGTTTGAGGAATCCTCTTCCTTCAGGCTTCAGGGATTAGATTTGAGGAATCCTCTTCCTTCAGGCTTTAGTGATTAGATTTGAGGAATCCTCTTCCTTCAGGCTTTAGTGATTAGGTTTGAGGAATCCTCTTCCTTCAGGCTTTAGTGATTAGGTTTGAAGAATCCTCTTCCTTCAGGCTTCAGGTATTAGGTTTGAGGAATCCTCTTCCTTCAGGCTTCAGGGATTATGTTTGAGGAATTCTCTTCCTTCAGGCTTCAGGGATTAGGTTTGAGGAATACCTTTCCTTCAGGCTTCAGGGATTAGGTTTGAGGAATCCTCTTCTTTCAGGCTTCAGGTATTAGGTTTGAGGAATCTTCTTCCTTCAGGCTTCATGGATTAGGTTTGAGGAATCCTCTTCCTTCAGGTTTCAGGTATTAGGTTTGAGGAATCTTCTTCCTTCAGGCTTCAGGTATTAGGTTTGAGGAATCCTCTTCCTTCAGGCTTCAGGTATTAGGTTTGAGGAATCCTCTTCCTTCAGGCTTCAGGTATTAGGTTTGAGGAATCCTCTTCCTTCAGGCTTCAGGTATTAGGTTTGAGGAATCCTCTTCCTTCAGGCTTCAGGTATTAGGTTTGAGGAATCCTCTTCCTTCAGGCTTCAGGTATTAGGTTTGAGGAATCCTCTTCCTTCAGGCTTCAGGTATTAGGTTTGAGGAATCATCTTCCTTCAGGCTTCAGGGATTATGTTTGAGGAATTCTCTTCCTTCAGGCTTCAGGGATTAGGTTTGAGGAATCCTCTTCCTTCAGGCTTCAGGGATTAGATTTGAGGAATCCTCTTCCTTCAGGCTTTAGGTAATAGGGTTGAGGAATCCTCTTCCTTCAGGCTTCAGGGATTATGTTTGAGGAATTCTCTTCCTTCAGGCTTCAGGGATTATGTTTGAGGAATTCTCTTCCTTCAGGCTTCAGGGATTAGGTTTGAGGAATCCTCTACCTTCAGGCTTTAGGGATTAGGTTTGAGGAATCCTCTTCCTTCAGGCTATAGCGATTAGGTTTGAGGAATCCTTTTCCTTTAAGATTCATGGATTAGGCAAATCGTTGTAGCTCCTTCGAGGTTCTTTGAATTATGTCGCTGAAATGAAGCAATGGATTGATTGGATCCTGTTGATTGGGAGTGCCAAGATTAAATATTTGTCATTGTAGAGGGAGTCGATACCAATATTGAATAATGAATTATTCTTCAGTGTGTTTTTGCTCTTGTTTTTGTTGTAAAACTTAGTTGTCTTGGCAAGATTCAGTCATGTTTGAAGCATCTCCTGGAAATAACAGTTGCCTCTGGCTTATTGTAGTCCCCAAGTTAGATCTTCAGTGCCCAGACTTGAGTATGATGTTTAGGTGAAATCTATGATGCCTCTGAAAGTTCTGTTGGGTCTAAGCGAGGTTATTGTGTCTAGGCAATATTTGAAGTGCCTAATGAAGGTATATAGTGCTTGGGCAATATTTCTGGTTCTTAGGCAAGATCCTTAGTGTTTAGACAAGGTCTGCGGTGTTTAGGCAAGAAATATGGTGTGTAAGTAAAATATTTTAGTGTAAATGCAAGACTCTCCAGCAAGATTTCTGTTTAATAGGCAAGGTCTGCGATCATTGAGAGGATATGTTGTGCCAAGAAAAGTTTTTGTGATGTGTAATAAAGATCTTTGATGCCTTGGTAAGATATCTATTGCCTTGGTAAGATCTGATGGGCATAGGCAAGACCCTATTGTACAAAGGCAGGATGTATAATGGCTAGACAATATCTAATATACTTAGACAATTTCGTTGGTGATTAGATAAGATAAAATGTGACTGGCAGTTATCAAAACCACAGAGAGAGAGAGAGAGAGAGAGAGAGAGAGAGAGAGAGAGAGAGAGAGAGAGAGAGAGAGAGAGAGAGAGAGAGAGAGAGAGAGAGAGCACTTTGGCATGTTACATTACATTCATAATGAATAAACAATATCTATTATATGTTGTTGACATATGTTTCGAATAACTTTATTACATGACTTCATCAGGACTGCATTAGTTGACTAATAGAATTACACTTTAATATAGTGTGGAAAATATTAAGTTACAAAAATATTTGAATAGTCCAAAATACATTAACAACAATAGCAAGCAGAGATTTCTGACCTTCGCCAAAGGTTATATGGAGTCGTCCATGGCTTAAGATCTATCTGTTGTGGGACTTTCGTCGAAATTTGTCTATGTTTTGACGTTATCTTTAAAATGCAAATCCGAATTTAGAATCCAGATCTGGATCCGGTTCATCTCCAAAATTTTATTGGATCGTCCATGACCTAATAACTATCTGTGGCGACAATTTTGTCAAAATCTGTCTAATAGTTTTGACGTTATCTTTAAAATTGTTAAAAAGGGAAATTTGAATCTGAAATCTGTATCCCGATCATCTTCAAAATTGAAAAGGGTTGTCTACGAACTAAGATCTATCTGTCGGGAAAATTTCGTCAAATTCCATCAAGTAGTTTTAATGTAATCCAGTTTATGGCCACAGTGGCAAATATATAAATTAATAAAGTAGAATCCGAAACTTGATCAAATCCAAAATTTAATGTGGTCTTCCGTAACCTAAGCTTTATCTGTGGTAAAAATTCCATCAAAATCCGTCAAGTAATTTTGATGTTATTTTTAAGATGGCGTAAAATGCAAATCCAGATCGGCAATCCGGATCTGGATCATCTCTAAATTTTCTTAGGGGCATCCAGGACTAAAGATCTATCTGTGGTGAAGATTTCGTCAAAATCCATCAAGAATATTTGACGTAATCCTGTTCACAGACACTAATACAGACAAATAAACCGACTTGATTGCATAATCTCCTTAGCGGGGGTAAAATTTGCAAAAATAAATTTTTAAGATTCTTTTAAATGAAAAACATTGAGATCAAATTTGAAATACTTGAGAGATTATTTCATAATACTTTATGGAATTCCATGACAACAATCACAAGACCTCCCCCTCGTCAACGCAGCTTTAGAATTCATCTTTGCAATGGGATTAATTTTGGTTCTTGAGGAAAGTGTTCTCTTGTTCAAAGGAGACTAAATCTGGAAGCTTTCTCGCTCCCTCATAGATTTATATTTTCGAATTGCATTGATCTCTAATGCAATTCCTTTTGGAGCTGTGACTTTCCTTATGACAAATTGTGGTCGCGATGTTCCAACATTTTCTTTACTATGAAGTAATTTCGGCATGCCCTTTCTCTTGTTTTTCTGACATAGCTCAAAATTCCACTTTTGCAGAGTTTTCAAAGTTGGTCTTGCTTGTGCAACACACCCTAGACTAAAGGCTCCTCTTGAGCCTGAATTTGTAGATATGAAGACTAGGTTGGTCCCTGATGACAATTCCCGTGGAACGGCATCCCTGCCCAAAACAGCTTGAAGTTTCGTGGTTCCAGCATTCTCTCATAGGTGAAGCCTCTATCCTCTGGTAGTTCTGAAACCTGTACTTGGCTATATTACTTCTAATGAATAGACAATATTGATGTGTGTATTCATATAAATCTGTACAGATAATTTCATTGGTGGTTTCAAAATCTTCCAGTCTCCTGGTATCTGCAAGGTTGTAGTGTTTAGGTCACTAGCCCTCCTTTCGTGATAGCTGTAGCCGGGATCAACTGCAGTCCCAAAGATTCTCATCTTCAGCTTTGAACTACATTTTTGTGGTGCCTATGCTCCCATCTTTGTTTTGCGTGTAGTGGTATTACCATGTATCCGATGGATGTAAGTGAAGTGCAATGATCCATGTATGTTTATATTTACATTTGAATTTAAAGATAAAATTCTTATGAAAAAAAGAATTGAATCGTTTAATATTACTTGTATACCAGAGTTTGCTTGAGGAAAAGATGGAAAGGAATAAGAGGAGAATTAAGGTTGTGAAAGTAAATAGAAATAAGGAGATAGATGAGTGAATGTTATTTTGAACATTGAAAGGACAAAAAGTCCATTTTGATTTGATATTCTCGAGTTAATGCAAAGGATAGTAAAATGTGGGAGAAGACTCGAGTCGCAGTGTATGTGAAAGGTAGCAGTATGTTTTCCAAAAAAAAATGAAGAGACTTGCAATGTATGTAATAGCCAAAAGGAGGGAATTTATAAATTAATTGTTGACTTTTGTGCCGTGTTTCGTTGTTCCCTTTGAGACTATAGTTGATTAGGTAGTTTTTTCAAGGTAAAAGTAAAAGATTCTTATGATTCTGCATATTTTTTTATTATTTCATTTGCAATAACTATACTTATAGTGGTATCACAGATACTATGAAGTAAAGAAAATATAATACAAAAGATAGAACAGATTCTATGGCAATTTGAATAACAACATCCAAAATGATTCTTATAAAAAAAAACTCAAACTACCAATTGAAGTTTTGTATTTAGTTCTTCCTAATTGAAAGTCAAGACATACCCAAATTTATTAGGGTTCTTTGAAGCCTCATATTGAGTAAGTTTGAAATTCTGCGAAGCAGATCCTTGGGAAGAATGAGCAGAATATCCTTTAGAAGATGATGATGTTGCACTGTGAGAGGATGGTGAAGCGTATGTTCCAGCTAAGGAAGTTTGTGACGAAGAGAATGCTCCCGACTGAGATGATGGTGAGGAAGAAAATGATGCAGTCTGCGAAGGAGATGGTGATCTAGAAGGAGCAGGACCTTTTGATGAGGAAACTTCATTGGCTTCAAAACCAATTCCTTGTCCTGCACGGAATTGAACAGTACGACGTGTACCATCATCGTCGACTACAGTGTATGTTCCACGTACATTGCCATCAGCGTCTGCAGTCTCTGATCTTGAATACTGTTCTGAGTTGAAGGCAAAGTTATAGGAGGCATCTGCATTAGAATTAGCGAGTGGGTCAATGAATGGGACTGTGCTTACTGGGGTAATCCTACCAGTAGGCTGACCTGAAGGTGCTCCAGGGACGATAGGACCTACAGGGATATGGGATCCTTCAGCAATAAATCCTGTATCAGAACCAGCTTGATACTGGATCTGTCTTCGTTGACCATCATCAGCAACAAAGGCAAAGTTTCCATCAACATTGTTATTCCTATCACCTGCTTCTTTCCTGGAGTGACTGGATGTGTCATATTCAAAGGCATAAGTTCCATCTGGTCTCAATTCACTTCGTGTATTAGCTTCCTCAAAACGAGATCCAATTGAGGAGGAAGAGGAGCCAGAAGAGTATGTTTGGGGAGCAGAAGGTCGCCGACCAGAGAAATTTGTAGTGGAAGAACTGAAAGAGGTAGCAGATGGAGCTCTGTAAGATGATACACCAGATGACTGAGAGGAAAGAGGTGTATTAGAAGAGGGAGGTGTTGGCAAATGGTCTCCTGATGCAACGAAGCCTCTGTTAGCTCCAGCTTGATAATCAACTCTCCTCGTCACTCCATCATCAGCAATGAAAGAAAACTGTCCTTCAACATTAAGGTTAGCATCAGCAGATTCAGAACGGGAATGGTCACCAGCGTTGAAGGAGAATGCATAAGATCCATCATTATTAGGTGAGGTTTGGGAAGGAGAAAAGGCTCCTCTTGAGCCTGTAACAGCAGCACTAGAAGAGGATGATGATGTGGAACTCGTAGCTGGTGATTGATAACTAATGACTGAGGAGGAGGTGGGTGATGAAGATCCCGAGAATCCAGTTCTTCTGTTACCAGAGGAAAATCTATTAGCTGAAGAAGATTGTCGAGTAGCTGCTGGTGTAGATCCAGAAGATTCTGGTGTAGGAGGTGACAGTGGAAGGTCATTACCTTCTACAACAAAGCCTGTACCACGACCTGCAGTGTAAGAGTAGGTTCTTGTGATTCCATCGTCATCTGTGTAAGAATAAGATCCTCTGACATTGCCACTGGCATCGCTTTGTTCTGATCGAGACTGTCCGTCTTCAGCAAACTGGAAACCATAAGAAGCGTCAGCATTTCTGTTAGCCAGAGGATCAAAGAAAGGTGGGCGAGCCCTTGCAGCAGCATGGGCCTTATGGAAGTCAGGATGTGGTTGGGGGAGGTGACTCCCTGATGGCACAAAACCACCCTCACCAGCTGTGTATTGTAGATTGACAGAATTGCCATCAGGGTCAACATAGCCAAACCTTCCATTTTGTTGACCAACTGTAGTGGACTTGGCACTCTCGAAGGCTCCTTCACCAGTGTCATGACCATACTTGTAAGTACCATCTCTATGAAGGACAAAGTACTGGGAACGCCTTCCTGTGCCCACTTGAGGTATGTTGTAAGCGCCATCAGGTCCGGGCAAACTTAGAGTGCTAACTGCCAGAGCAGACAACACAGCCTGTGAAAGAAGAAAGCCAACATTTATATAGAGCTTTGTATTCTTAAACACTGGAAAGTAATTTGGTCTGAAACAAATGAATGCTTCAGATAATTTATACGGTGTAAAACACTTACTGCCATTAGTGTTATTATCATATAGATCAATAATTATTGAATATCCCCATTATGTAACAAATGATTACCTTAGGTTATATACTGTACATGGCGTAAAAGTCTTAGTGCCATTAGTGGCATCATCTTATAGGTCAATCATTATTAAATATTCCATTGAAAAATAATCTTAATGTTATTGGTATCTTTAAGGGGTCCCCTAAATCAGTAAGCTAAATGTAATAAAATAATCTACCCTATTACTACACTCACTCTACGCCTTTCATTCTTCAGCAGCTGATTAATGAAGGAAATCACTTTACATGAATAATCACAGACAAAGGGAGCAATAAGAAATGCATACATAGTTTCCA
Organism: Palaemon carinicauda; assembly: GCF_036898095.1. NCBI lineage: Eukaryota > Metazoa > Arthropoda > Malacostraca > Decapoda > Palaemonidae > Palaemon > Palaemon carinicauda. Next base: position 105,241,453 of record NC_090725.1, on the reverse strand, counting down.
GTTAACCCAGAACGTTAAGTGTTCTTAAGAATATTATAGAATTGTTGTCAGTCTTTGTATTCAAGTGATGGAGATGATATTGTCAAAGTTTAACTTGATTTCTAACCTTATCTCTTTTTGTAGTTTTTTGGAATATAAGAATATAATGATGGTTATCATAAGATGAGAGAGAGAGAGAGAGAGAGAGAGAGAGAGAGAGAGAGAGAGAGAGAGAGAGAGAGAGAGAGAGAGATCCAAGTGTTATCATTACCAAGCTAATCCAGGAAGCCATTGTGAGTATGGCTGGGAGGGCGGTGTTCCTTCAGGCAATGCTGATGGCCCAAGAGTGAGCTCAAGTTGCAAAGGATTGGGTCCTTTTATACCCACGAGACAAGAGTGTCCCTCAAACGGAATCAGTGCAAGAACTGGATGGGGAGGGCCGGGGGGGAGGGGGGGGGGTTTGTTATAAGGCATAGTCATCTGCCCATCTGCTCTACATCCAAGACAGGTCCCTACCCACCACTTAATGCACTTTTGAACTGGAAGTGATCGTAAAATTCCATGAAAAACTGACTTTTTTTTTGTATTATCTATATTTCGATTTATGATGGATTTTTTTAAAAATACCATTTGAGTTAGTTTATTATTTTGTTACAGAAACATTTATACATATAGTTTGAAGTGATCCTTTATTAAGTTATTTTAGAATATCAGAAAAGTTTTACTTGCTCATTGAGGACAGGAATTTGCTTTTGAAATGAGGCAATGCAAAATCCTGTGTTAATATAATCACAAAGGATTAATGAATCTCACGTTATGATGAAGAATCAATGTTATTTATCCCACATTGACTTTTTAACTACTTGAAATAATTTGATTACTCTCTTCAGTGACTTTTTCCCTCGACAGCTGAACTTTTTAATGCTTTTCCTTAATGCTTTAGGGATTAGATTTTGTAAACCATTGTAAATCCTTGAAGCCTAGGTAAGATCTAAGGTGCCAATGATAAGATATTTGGTGCCTAGCTAAGATCTATGTTGCTCTTTCAAATTCTGATGCAGAATAGATATGATAGATTTATTGAATCCTATGAATTAGGATTACTAAAGTTTAAGTGTTTGTTAGTGTAGGTCAGACGATACTAACAATTAATGAATTATTCCCTTGTGTGTGTTTGTACAACTTAGGCCTGGTTTATACAAGACACTTTCCACTACATGGTTAGATATACATGTTTGATTGGTCAGTGTTAGCTTATAGAGTAGTTCACAGGTAACCACAGGTTGGCATTCCTTGTCCATTCTGACTTTGGATGCCATAAAAAGGGCCATTCACTACTGCATTGACTGCTGAGGTCAAAACATACCATGTGAACAATCACAGCTGTTCAAAATACTTTGTGTAGACCTGTCCTTAGTTGCCTCAGACTCAAGATCACAGACACCTTGGGTGTGGTGTAAAGTGCATAGGTAAGATCTATGGTGCCTAGGTAAGATCTATGGTACCAAGGTAAAAGATATGGTGCCAAGATAAGATCTATGGTGTTAAGGTAAGATGTATGGTGCCAAGGTAAAGTGTATGGTGCTAAGATAAGATCTAAGGTGCCAAGGCAAGATCTGTGTTCCCATGATAAGATCTATGGTGCTAAAATAAGATCTATGGTGCCAAAATAAGATCTATGGTGCCAAAATAAGATCTATGGTGCCTATGCAAGTTTTTTATGACCATAAGATCTATGGTGCCAAAATAAGATCTATGGTGCCTATGCAAGTTTTTTATGCCTAACAAAGATTTGTGGTGGTTTGTTTAGATATTTGGTGTTTTTGCAAAATCTGTCGTGTATAGTGAAATTGTATAGTGTTTCGGCAAGAGATAGTTATTGTGAATATATATAATTATTAGATAACATTAATGATGTAGACAGGTATTTAAGATCTCTGATGTATGTTCAAGATCCAGGCTGCATCTTAAAGATGTGTGATGTCTAGGGAAGATCAATTGTACATAGGTAAGATCTAATGTACATGGGGCATGATGTATAGTAGGTAAACTCTTATGGTGTTTAGGCAAGATCAAGCGTGATAGACAGTTGCCAGGTCTTTAGAATATTATAAATCGTCCTCATTGGACTTAGGAAATGATTTGACTTCGAGGTTGACTATCAGAATTGAACATAAGCGTTTACACAGGCCTTGAAATCTTATGATTTTTCATTCGTGTTTGTGTGTGTGGGTTTGTGCGTGTTTGCGATTATTTTTTTTTATATATTTTTATTGAGATTTATCTCTAGATGGATAGAATTTATGTTCATATATAACTCTGAGTGAGAAAGGCAAAGTGTATTAAACACGAGCATGCCAAGATCGAAATTCTGCTGTTGTCTGAAATCTCTCTCTCTCTCTCTCTCTCTCTCTCTCTCTCTCTCTCTCTCTCTCTCTCTCTCTCTCTCTCTCTCTCTCTCTCCTTTGGGTTCCAGTTTTTACGACATCGTCCAGTCCAATCCTAACTGGATCTTCTTGTTCGGGAAAAAAAATGAAATTTTGATCGGCGATGAAAAGAGGCCTTGAAGTCTTCAAGAGTCCTCGGACAATGAGAGAGAGAGAGAGAGAGAGAGAGAGAGAGAGAGAGAGAGAGAGAGAGAGAGATTCCCAGGCCACGTAAGATATGACATAGCATGAAGTAAAGATTCTCCTCTGAAACTGTCTCCTTTTCTCCTCCAAGGTCGACCTTCGTAAGAGACGAAACTGGGACATTGAAACCGGGTTACGTTCTGGTGATAAATAGCCGTACTTAATATATATTTGACTGGGTGATCTTGAGACTTTCGTAACCTGGATATAATATGCACAGGAACTTTTTTTTTTTTTTATATGTATTCAGACCTAAATTAATTAAGTACAGTAGTTACTTTTATATAAGGTTATTTGAAGTATAATTTGAGACTTTGCTGTAATCCCAGTGTATGGTATTATTATTATTATTATTATTATTATTATTATTATTATTATTATTATTATTATTTATTGCTTGAGAGAGAATAGTAATAATTATAACAATTTTATTGGGAATTAGAAATGTAATTTGTAATCTATGTAAACTAATTGGTCAGAATGCTTTGATAAATGCTCTCGAAACTTGCCTCGAGTTAATGTTCTTGTTCTTGTTATTGTCATTGTTATTGTCATTGTCATTGTTCTTGTTATTGTTATTCAGAATCGTAATCCATTTCTTTCTCTCTCTCTTTCCCCTGTAGGTAAGTGAATGGCATATCAGTTCAACGGGTTCGAGAGAGAGAGATTGCTACACGCCATCTCCAGCTATTAGTACAGCGGCATAGCAGACCAATTGTTCAAATTGGTCTAAAAGCACCAAAATTGGCACACATGTAGATTAATATATTCTAAACATTTTTGGATATGGAGGCATTCAAGATTAGCCCTTAGGAAGATATGGCGGCCATTGTTCAAAATGGCCGCCATTTAACATTAGCGTCATTACATAGACTTCATTATGTGTCGTTAGTTTGGTGCTAGATGGGCCAAAATTCCCTTTTTTTACATCAGAATTAACATCAATAAATGTTTAACAGATATTTAGATGAATCTTCTCAAAAATGGCCCCCAAACTGGCCGCCATTTTGTGGAAAAAGTGGACATTTGATGAAGATTTCAATACTCAATGACATAATACCTCTAATAACCAGTACCTGATTTCAGGAACACACTTTAATTGCTCAAGTTGCTTTTTTATTTCAAATTGCTGGCAAAATTGCTAGTCAAAATAATACACAGAGTACGGGAAGTTTACAGTATGGTCAGATTGTAGTTATATAGTCGACCAAAAGCCCAGTCTCTAGGCACAGTACTTGTGTAATCCTGCAGTACATACATGTAATACAATAACGTAGATTTTGCCAAACTATGTTAATTATGATTCCGAACTTTTCAAATCTGGTCACCAGAATTATGAATGTCTACAGATCATAATGTTGGTTAGCAAGTTTTCTGTCACAATCTACTGGCATTCGCCTTCACAGAAACATAGACCAGTGCATTGCAGTGAAGCGTTCTTGCACTTGCAGCGGTTTTTGCAGCCTTTCTTGCATCCGCAAGACACCAGCTCATAGCAGGCCTTGGATGCCTCAGGGAGTGTGGTCCAGAGTGGTGTGTAGAGCCCATCATCACTCCGATGCCAGCCCCAGTCTGTTGGTGGAGGGAGCACGGGCGTTGGTACCAATGCCTGGCCCCAGACATGACCACCCTGAAGGGCAGATCTCTTCACATGCTGCTCCAGAGCAGCGTAGGTTGGCGGGATGTTCTGAACAGAGTTCGTCTTTGCAAAGAGCTGCTTTCTCGCCTTGTTGACGTCCTTGCATTTGCTTGTGCGGTCATACAGGAGTATGACAAACCTCTCGATGACATGCATTGTATCCTCTTGGATGCTTGTGGGTGCATTTGCCAGACTCAGCAGGGCATCAGTGAGTTCTGGCAGCGTGTTCCATGTTGCCCAGGCAGATTTCTTCCCATGTCCGACGAAGGCTGACACAGTATCACACCCTGTGATGGCATGAAACATTGGAAGAGCACATGCCTTCTCTGGACCAAGGGAGGAAGCTATTTCATGGGCTGCAATGTAGCGGTAGTTCTTGCCTGTCCCAAAGGCTACCCAGAGTTCGTCTCCAGCTGGTAGTTTCTGGACTACCATCACTGCTAGGACCACGACGTCACTGTCTACTGTTCGAACCTGTATCTGGTGGTGACCATGTTGTGCAGCATGTGCTACATGTAGCATCATGCGGGTGTCTGCCTCTTCTTGGTTGCATGGTGCGAGTGAGTTGACATCCTCTTGCTGTGGAACACAGATCACCTGCTCCCCATCAGTGACGACCAGTTCCTTGCCTTCTTCTTGAAAGGACTCTGCAAGCATGGTGGAGAGGTAGCTGAAGAGCTCCACTTTGTTGCTATCAACTCGCAGGAAACTTTGCCAATTTCCTGGTATGACTGCTGAGTCGACAACACGCCGACGTACTCCCTTTCCACGCTGTTCTCTGGTTGATGCCTTCAGGGAATCTGCTCTGTAGCTGTCCCACACAAGGTCAAGACGTGATACATGTTGGAAACGTTGTACAACGTATGGGATGAACACTTGCTGTGCATATTCCTCGAACGTGTTGGCAGTACCCGGCTTCAACATCTGTACGATTACTGCTCCATCGAGGACAACAGCAGTGACAGTAGGAGCTTCAAACTGAGGCTCAGCATGGCCTTCAAGGCATACCAGCAAGTCACTCTTGCTCCCTAGGTACAGTCTCCCTCCGTCAGATAAAGCTGGAGGGCATTGCTGATTTTCATGCCTGAAGAACTCTTCTAGATTCCCATCACGGGTCTGGCAGCCGATATATAATCGTGCGAAGAGCGCAACATCATTCTTCAGAGATTTGACCTGTTCTTTTCCTTTGGGTATATTGGGTCCTCTCTTGGTCGCAAACAGTGGTAGCTTGTTCCGGTGGATTGCCACCTCAATGGACTTGGTTCTGTCCACGATGCATTCCTTTGAGAATGCTTCAAACTGGTCTTGGCCAATCTGCTTGGCGTTACGGACTGTTTCTATGACTGCAGGGTCTGCGATCTCCTTTGTGTCGAGCACCAGCAAGTCCTGACTGTCCTCCTCGAAAGGGTTGCCCAGCTCTTCAATGACGGCCACGAGTGAGCGCACATCTCTGGCAAAAGTGTTCTGCACACTTGGTGTCTCTTCGTGGTGACGTGTCTCCTCTTGATCGTGTGGATGCAGATTGAAGTCGTCAAATTCCACAATCACTCTAGCAACCTCCGGTCCGGCAACCATCCAGCGCCTCAGTGCAGTTGGATTGTCTGTGAGGCCGATGGCTCCTCCATCACCCTTGACATACGCGTTGTTCTGCTCATGTCCTTGGTCAAGAGGGATTGCTGAAAAGATCCTCTTGGTCTTCTGGACTGTGAAGTGTCCCTTGCTAAACTCTGTGAAGACGTCTGGATGTTTGTTTGCCAGTTCTGCCATGTCCCGTAGATGCACTGGTATCCATCGGGCATAGTTCGTGTGGTCTAGTGCGAAGAACCACGGAGCCAGTTCTGTCAGAGCATCCACGTACATGCTAAAATTGGCTTCTCTCAGAGATCGCACATAGATCAGAGTGGACAGCTCCAGTGCCAAGACTGTTGACCAGTACTGAAACTGCGGATAACTCTGTTCTCTCTGACTGCACCAGTCTTCGAAGCTTTCAGGGTGCTCATCATTTTCTGTATTGGTGGTGCTGTACTTGTCATAGGCACGCCGTTGGAGATTATACAACGCAGCCGCTGTGACTTGGTGTGCTCTTCTGGTGCGTGTGACGTGAGCTGCTCGAAGAAATGAGTCTGCTATTCCTTCAGTTGTGATCTCTGCTTGTACCAGTGCTTGGGTCCACCCACTTCCCTGCAACCAGTCACCCAGGGTCTTCAGTGCCGTCATCTCAATATGCAACCCCCCAAACATCACCACCAGTTGGTCTTCTCCATATGTGTTTGGCCACTTCCACTGGATCTGTTTTGCTAGAGTGAATAGTGGCTGGTCGCAAGTCAGAACTGGAGTTTGGCCTGGGTTGAGATGTTTAACTGCACTCCTGACTACATCAATAGAGTGTCTGATCATTGCCACAGTGTGAGCACTCTCCTGGAACAAGGGAAGCAGGGACGTTGGTGTGATGACTGGTTGCTTTGGATCTTGGTGCCTTGCATGGTATGCAGCCCATGATGTGTTTTCACAGGCCTCAACATCATCTTAGCCTCACCTGCAAAGACACAAAACACCACCATGTTACCACAAGTTACTACTACAAGCACCATGACTATCAACACTATACTATTACTGCAGCCGCCGTCACTGCCACCAACGCTGCCGCTGCAAAGTAAAATTCATTTTCTTGTGAAATGGTAGCCAAATTATTTGGTAAGCACAGAAGTATGTGTAATTGTACAATACTTATCACCTCTAGCACACTTATCACCTTTAGCATCCACAAAAACACAAATTATGGTACATATTCAATGACGCTAACGGTAAATAGCGGCCATTTTGAAAAATGGCCGCCAAATGTGCTACGGGGAGAATCTTGAATGCCTCCATATCCAAAATTGTTCAGAATGTATTAATCCACATGTGTGCCAATTTTGGTGCTTTTAGAACAATTTGAACAATTGGTTTCATATTTCTTACTATGCCGCTGGGCTATATGAGGTATTGTTAGAAAATGATCAATTTATACCTTTATTTTCTTGTTGAACCTCTCGTGTTTGTAAAGGACTTTAGGTGTTTATGTATATTAGATGTTTACCTGTTATGTTTATATGTATATTTGTGTATTTAATTATTTATTATGTATTTGTGTATGTTTATTTGCTTTTATGTATGTCTGTGCTTTTATATTTATACAGACGTGTTCAATTTTTTTATATTAGATTATTTACCTGTTATGTTTATATGTATATGTGTATATATGATTATTTATGTATAGGTGTATGTTTATTTGCTTATTCATTATTGTTTAGATGAAGATTTTGCATATTTTATATTAGAACATCGTACTATTTTATCGTCTTTTCCGGTGTACATCGTGTATTTATTATATATACACTGAATTTGTAGTTCCGTGTATAAAGATTTATAGAAAATCTGTTATCGCAAATTGTTCAAAGATTATTGAAAATTTGCCGTAAAAATCTGTAAAAATCCTTGCATAAATGTTGCCAGGCATTTACTGTTACAATTTTTTTTCTTTTTTTTTTTTTTGCCTTAAAAACACTAAAAAAAAACCTTTCATAAATGTTGCAAGGCATTTACCGTTAACATTTTTTTGAACATTTGCCGTAAAAAATGTAAAAAACATTGCATAAATGTTGCCAGGCATTTACCGTTTTCAAAACGTATGTATTGACGTAAAGGAGAGAGATTACGGTCACCAACCCGTTAAAGTTAATAACAAAGTATATTCTAACAAGAAAAATAAATACTTATATTGAGAGAGACAGATCATATATATACAGAAAGAATAACAGAGTGGGGCCCTAGGATTGCAAACGAATAAGGGGAAGGAAGAGAAGATGATGCTTTGACGAGCTAAGAAAATTTTAGACTGGAATAGAATGAACGTATACAGATGGGAGTGGAGCGACATGTCTGAGTCCTTTGCCCTGCAGTGTACTCGTAAGGGTTGATGAAGATGATGATGATTATATATATATATATATATATATATATATATATATATATATATATATATATATTATATATATATGTATATAAGTATATATGTATATATATATATATATATATATATATATATATATATATATATATATATGTATATATGTATATATATATATGTATGTATATATATATATATATATATATATATATATATATTTGATATATATATACTGTATATATATATACTATATATATATTATATATATATATATATATATATATATATATATATATATATATATATATATATATATATATATATATATATATTAAATGTATATATACAGTATATATATACTATATATATTATATATATTATATATTAAATATATATATATATATATATATATATATATATATATATGTATACACACACAAACATATATATATATATATATATATATATATATAGTGTATATGCGTATATATATTTAATATTATAATATATATATATATATATATATATATATATATATATATATATATATATATATGTATATATATATATATATATATATATGTATATATATATATATATATATATATATATATATATATATATATATATATATATATATATATATATATATGCATAATTCCTATCGTGAACTAGCAACATTCCTTCCCTCGCCCTTTAGTCGACAATTGCAGGGAAACCGCTGGAACGATCACATTAATCCAGCCTCCGTGACAAGACCCATTTAAGTACAGCCTCTTTCTCTCTCTCTCTGGACAATCCGCACAAGGTCACTCCGTGTCCTGTTTGATGTTTTCAGGGAATCTGTGGAGTCCTTCGCTGTCGTGGGAAAGGAGTTTTTGATTTTCCTGCTTCTGTTTGTTGGTCGCAGGAGATGAAGGAGTTTTGGATTAGCATCTCTTGTTAACATTATAACATTAAAATTATATTTGTTATTATTATCATTTTGTATGATTATATTGCTTTCTTTATCGGCTTTTTTTTCTATATGATAATTTCAGGAATTTATCATTTTATATTTGAATTACACGATATTTTTGACTTTTTAAAAGACTTTTATAATTGTATTTTTATTTCGATCATAAGTAATAGTGTTTAATGTTACTGAGGCTGTGTTGATAGGGTTTGGGTAGTGCCATAGCTTCTGTACCGTGCTCTTCCACTGTCTTGGGTTGGAGTTCTCTTGTCTGAGGATACAATCAGGCACACTATTATGCCTGTTTCCTTATTTCCTTTCCTCACTGAGCTATTTTCTATAAGCCCTTGGGCTTATAGCCTTCTGCTTCTCCAACTAGTGATGTAACTTAGCTGTTATTAATAATAATGATATTTCAAAGTGAGAGCCAGTGCCATGGGTTAGAGTTTTCTTGTTTGAGGGTACACTCGACCACACTATTCTATCAGTTTCCTTATTTGCTTTCCTCACTGGGCCATTTGCCGTGTTGGAGCCCTTATATGGCTTATTGCATCCTGCTTTTTCAACTAGGATTGTAGCTTAGCTAGCATGGGGCTGGGTTACAACAGAATTTAAGCTTGAGAATACACTCGGGCACACTGTTCTATCTGGTTTCTCTTCCTCTTGTTTTGTTAAAGTTGTTATTGTTTATGTAGGAAATATTTATTTTAATATTGTTACTCTTCTTAAAATATTCTATTTTTCCTTGTTTCCTTTCCTCACTAGGCTATTTTCCCTGTTGAGGCCCCTGGGCTTATAGCATCCTGCTTTTCCAACTAGGGTTGTAACTTAGCATTTAATAATAATAATAATAATAAATAATACTAATAATAATAATAATAATAATAATGATAATTCGCTCTCGAGATAATTTTTTGAAATTCGATCGACTATCAGCTAAAGAATTTTTTGAAATTCGATCGACTATCAGCTAAAGAATTTTTTGAAATTCGATCGACTATCAGCTAAAGAATTTTTTGAAATTCGATCGACTATCAGCTAAAGAATTTTTTGAAATTCGATCGACTATCAGCTAAAGAATTTTTTGAAATTCGATCGACTATCAGCTAAAGAATTTTTTGAAATTCGATCGACTATCAGCTAAAGAATTTTTTGAAATTCGATCGACTATCAGCTAAAGAATGTTTTGAAATTCGATCGACTATCAGCTAAAGAATTTTTTGAAATTCGATCGACTATCAGCTAAAGAATTTTTTGAAATTCGATCGACTATCAGCTAAAGAATTTTTTGAAATTCGATCGACTATCAGCTAAAGAATTTTTTGAAATTCGATCGACTATCAGCTAAAGAATTTTTTGAAATTCGATCGACTATCAGCTAAAGAATTTTTTGAAATTCGATCGACTATCAGCTAAAGAATTTTTTGAAATTCGATCGACTATCAGCTAAAGAATTTTTTGAAATTCGATCGACTATCAGCTAAAGAATTTTTTGAAATTCGATCGACTATCAGCTAAAGAATTTTTTGAAATTCGATCGACTATCAGCTAAAGAATTTTTTGAAATTCGATCGAGTATCAGCTAAAGAAATAGACTTTACTTCTTTGCCAACATCTCAACTTGATTGTTTAGGACGAGGTCTTGAGTTAGACAACATATTTTGCTGCCTAAGCAGATTTTCTGCAAGAGTGGCCTCAACGTGACTTGTCACCTTAGATTAAATACCAGGTCGAGCTAGTAACCAGTAGGAGATCTGGCTAGCCAGCTAGCTAGCTCTTCCGGGTTGGTTAGCGAGATTGAGACTTCGTTAGAATTAGATAATGCTAAGAAGTATCAGGTTATTTTCAGTATTATCAGGTCATATTCGCCAACTTTAAAGTATGTTTATTCAGTATAATCAGGTCATATTCAGCATTATCAGGTCTTATTCGCCAACTCTAAAAGTAGGTTTATTCAATGTAATCAGGTCATATTCAGCATTATCAGGTCATATTCAACAACTTTTAAGTCATGTTTATTCAGCATAATCAGGTCATATCCAGTATTATGAGGTCGTATTTAACAACTTTTAAATCATGTTTATTCAGCATAATCAGGTCATATTCGGCATTATCAGGTCATATTCAACAACTTTTAAATCATGTTTATTCAGCATAATCGGGTCATATCCAGTATTATGAGGTCATATTCAACAACATTAAGTTACGTTTATTCAGCATAATCAGGTCATATTCAACATTATCAGGTCATTCAACAACTTTTAAATCATGTTTATTCAGCATAATTAGGTCATATTCAGCATTATCAAGTCATATTCAGCATTATCAGGTCATATTCAACAATTTTAAGGTATGTATATCCAGCATAATCAAGTCATATTCAACAACTTTGA
>NC_090725.1:105217408-105224908 GCF_036898095.1 Palaemon carinicauda | reverse complement strand
TAAAGCACAGTTCGATTCATTCATTTTTTTTTTATTATTTTCGTGAGCTTAGATAATCTTTTATTTATTTTCCTGTTTTCCTATTTTTCCCATTTCCTTATTTTTCCCTATTTTTCTATTTCCTATTTTCATATTTCCTATTTTCCTATTTTTTTCCTATTTTCCTATTTTATTCCTATTTTTCTCCTATTTTCCTTATTTTCCTATTTTCCTATTTTTCCCCTATTTTCCTATTTTTTTCCTATTTTCCTATTTTTTTCTTATTTTCCTATTTTTTTTCCTATTTTTCTCCTATTTTCATTTTTTCCTATTTTCCTTTTTTCCTATTTTCCTATTTTTTTCTTATTTTCCTATTTTCCTATTTTTTTCCTATTTCCTATTTTTTTTTCTTATTTTCCTATTTTTTCCCCCTATTTCCTATTTTTTCGTGAGAATATATAATTGTGAGTCTTTTTTTTTTCCCTATTAAATATTTCATAATGTTTTCTCTGTGTTTATTTTCGTTTTTATATCTCTAGTGTCTTATTTAATTTTCTTTCATATTTTATTTAAGTTTTTTTTTCGCTGTTTTTTTTCGTATTTTATTTGGTTTATTGTATACATTTTTTATCAAGGCTTTTCTTTGTGTCCTTTTTTCATTTTGTTTTTTCCCCAATTGTCTTTTTCTTATATTTGGTTTCATTTAAAATATTTTTGTCTTTATTTCCTATTTAACGTTTCTTCATTTTTCTCTGTTTTTTTCTTTTTTATATGTATCTTTTGTGTCTTATTATTCCATTTTTTATATATATTTTGCTTTATTTAAATTATTTTTGGTCTGTTTTTTCTTATTTATTGTTTCATCATTCTTCTTTTTCTCAAGGAATCTCTTTTTTTTTCATATATATATATATATATATATATATATATATATATATATATATATATATATATATAGTGTCTTTTCCTCCATTTTTATCCTTTTTCTCATATTGTTCGATCTTTTCATGTCTATTTATTTCTTTGCTCTGTGCCACGTTTTATCAGGTTTATCCCTTATTCGTCTTATTTGTGTCTCTCTTCCCTCTTTATTCATGGCTTTCTTGGTTTAACAATTCCTTTTCCATCTAATTGTGAAGGTTTAAAGGTTTAAATGCCGCTCATGAATGGCAGAGGCAAGGGACAGTGACATTGCCCTATTAAGCAGGTCAATGCTTTAGAGACTGACCATATATACATATGGTCAGCGGCCAAGCCCCGTCTCCAACCAAGCTAGGACCGAGGAATGCCAGGCAATGGCTGCCGATGACTCAGCAGATAGACCTATAGGCTCCCCCAACCCCCAACCCCCCCCGATCCTTAGCTCACAAGGATGGTGAGGTTGCAGCAACCAAATGAACTAACGAGTTCGAGCGGGACTCGAACCTCAGTTTGGCAATCCCCAGGCAAGGACGCTACCACCAAGCACTTAATCTCATTAAAGGCTTAAATGTAGCTCATGAATAGCTGAGGCAAAGAGGACACTCCAAAATCCAACTATTGTTCTCTGATCTTTGGTAGTGTCATAGCCTCTGTACCATGGTCCTCCACTGTCTTGGGTTAGAGTTCTCTTGCTTGAAGGTACACTCTGGCACACTATTCTATCTTTTTTTTTTCTCTTCCTGTTTTGTTAAAGTTTTTATAGTTTATGTGGGAGATATTTATTTTAATGTTACTCGTCTTAAAATATATTATTTTTCCTTGTTTCCTTTCCTCACTAGGATATTTTCTCTGATGGAGATCCTGTGGTTATAGCTTGCTGCTTTTCCAACTAGGTTTTTAGCTTAGCAAGTATTAATAATAATAATAATAATAGTAATAATACAAAAGGTCATTTCACTTCACACCGCCTCCTAGCGCAGACGACACCGAGCGGCTAATTGAAAATCGTAAACAAACAGGTTCCGAACTTGTTTGCGGTTGTCTCGTGCATTTAATTCCGTCGTATCTTCGGGCTGATGCAAATCGAAGGTCTGTTTGGGCCATCTCGCCAAAGGACGAACAAGTAGTCGTCTCCTAATATGAACAAAACATTTGCACGAGTTCAGCTACTAAAGTCTAGATGGTGCTCTGCAAGGAGATTATATTTTACCCCCCGTTTGTGTGTATGTGTGGGGTGTGTTTGTTCGTGAACAGCTTTCTGGCCATAATTTTAATCGTAGGATAGTGAAACACGCAGGGATTAAATGTTATGTAAAAAGCTGGAAAATGCTTAAATTTTGGAAGGTCAAGGTCATGGTAAAGCAAAAGGTCAAGAAATAAGTTGCTGCGGCGGAGGTCTGCGCTCTACTGAGTGGCCCTAGTTGTTATTACTATCATTACTAGCTAGGCTACAACCCTAGTTGGAAAAGCAGGAAGCTATTAGTCCAAGGGCTCCAACAGGGAAAAATAGCCCAGTGAGGAAAGGAAACAAGGAAATAGATAAATCACAAAAGAGGTAATGAACAATTAAAATGAAATATTTTTATAACAGTAACAACCTTAAAATCTTTCATAAATAAACTATAAAAACTTTAACAAAACATGAGAAAGAGAAATTAGATAGAATGGTGTGCCCGAGTGTACCCTCAAACAAGAGAATTCTGACCCAAGACAGTGGAAGACCATGGTACAGAGGTTATAACACTAACCAAGCCTAGAGAACAATAGTTTGATTTTGGAGTGTCCTTCTCCTAGAAGAGCTGCTTATCATAGCTAAAGAGTCTCTTCTACCCTTACCAAGAGGAAAGTGGCCACTGAACAATTACAGTGCAGTAACTCCTTTAGGGAAGGAGAATTGTTTGGTAATCTCAGTGTTATCAGGTGTATGGGGAAATAGGAGAATATATAAAGAAGAGGCCAGACTATGCGGTGAATGTGTTGGCAATGGGAAAATGAACCGTAACCAGAGAGAAGAATCCAATGTAGTACAGTGTGGCCAGTTAAAGGTCCCCTTAACACTCTAGCGGTAGTATCTTAATGGGTGGCTGGTGCCCTGGCCAACCTACTACCTACATTGAAATGCAATGGCCAATTATTGGGAAATATAAATTGCCTAACTACAACACGGCAGTTTTAGTTTCCTAGTTTATCTTTTCGGGGTATCCCTATCTTAAGGGTATGACTACTCTCTTCCCCCCAACCCTAGGTGCGGGGAGAGACCGAGTAGTTAAACATACATATATTTACATATATATATATATATATATATATTTATATATATTAAATTTATATATATATATATCATATTTATATATATTAAATTTATATATATATATATATTATATTTATATTTATAAATATGCATATATGTATAAATATATATATAAATTATTTATATAATATATATATAACGTATATATAATATATAATATATATATGTATATATATATTCATATATATATATATATATATATATATATGCATATATATAATGTATATATATACATGTTTATTTATATATATATATATATATATATATATATATAGATATATATGTATATGTATATATATGTATATATAAATATATATATATATATGTATATATATGTATTATATACGGTATACACATATATATTATATATATATATATATATATATATATATATATATATATATAAATAAATATATACATAAATATATACATACACACATATATATAT
This sequence comes from Palaemon carinicauda, assembly GCF_036898095.1. NCBI lineage: Eukaryota > Metazoa > Arthropoda > Malacostraca > Decapoda > Palaemonidae > Palaemon > Palaemon carinicauda. Next base: position 105,221,249 of record NC_090725.1, on the reverse strand, counting down.
GAAACACTGGAAATCCTTGATTCAAGGCGACGTTTAAATAAGAAAAAAAAAGATAACTGGGTGGTTTATAGTCCGGAGTATTAATCCCCCATCAGGACCAAGACCAGATATGAACGGACAGGTCGACGAGATGTTCGCTATTTTTAGTTCGACCTCGAACCGTTTTTCCCATCCTCTCAAGGAGTCCTTAAAGGAGTCCTATTTCTTCGTTCTTTTTCTTCTCTTCCTGATTATCTTGCTTTACCTTTTATCAGTATTTATAAGTCACTTATATGTAGGTGTAATATTTATTGATAGATTGTTAATTATTTCGTCCTTTTTTTGCTGTTATCAACCAGGCTAATTGATAGACAAGTTATTGTTATTTTTAAATCATCATTACTCTTTTTCAATAATAATAAGACGTTTATAATCAATTATATTTAGAAATAAATTTTTAATTAATGTTTTCTGTTATATACAAAACTAATTGATAGACAAGTTATTGTTTCTTTTTTTTTTAATCTTCTATTACTTAATTTTAGTATTAATAAGTCTCTTATCAGTATATAATATTTTTACTTTCATCTAAATCTCTTGATTGATAAAGTGTTTCAATTTTCTAATGTGCACAAGTAACATAATATTTTTTTCTGATGATATGTAACACGTATATGGATACAGATTGGTGGGCCAGGTAATCAAAGTTTGTTCATGCTCTTCATCGCACTCCCCAAGAGAGATTAGTTAAAAAAACGTTCAGATGGGCTCAACAAGGCACTAGAAGAGTAGGAAGACCCAGGCCCACATGGCTGAGGACTATGAAGCGTGATTATAGGGGATGATGAATGGAGAAGTATTGAATTAAAAGCTCGAAGATAGAGACGACTGGCGAAACCTAACTGAGGCCCTTCAAGTCAATAGGTTTAGGAGGAGATGATGATGATGATGATGGTGATGGTGATGGATGCTCTCACAACGCTGGAATAAAGATGCCCGACATAAACTGGTTCACTTCATGCCCTGAAATGCCACTCACACCAGTACAGGCTACCCAAGGTCATCTGGCTCTAGATGTCCTCGAGTTGGAGGTCGGGTTAAGAAGCTGTGAGATCCTGACCTGTCATTAAGGGAAGAGGACCTCGATTGCCGGACTTTGGATGGGTGGGGAACTGGTTGGAGGTCCGGTTTAAGTGTTCACCGGCCAATTCTGTGGAGAGTCCTGCGTTATTATGGAGTTCCTCTTAAATATGTCAATTTGATTAAGTCTGTTCGTGAGCATAGCAAGTGCAAAGTTGATGTTAATGGAGTCCTATCAAATGAATTTCCAGTGAACAGTGGAGTATTCCAAGGGAATGTGTTGTCACCTATGTTGTTTATCCTCCTCATGGATTTTGTAATGTGCAGGACAGTTGGGGATAGTGAAGATGGGTTGGACTGAATTTGTATCAGGAAATTAGCTGACGTAGAGTATGCTGATGATGCTGTCCTTGTTAGCAGAACACCATAGGACTTTCGTGCTTAAAGAATTTATGAGATATCACATGAGGTTGGGCTCAAAATAAGCAGAAGAAAGACAGAGATGATGTGAACGGAATAAGCAATGGAAGATGAAATATCATTGCAATGAGAAAAGATTAATGTGGTGGAATCATTTAAATATTTAGGAACTATGATCTCTAATACAGGGTCTTTAGAACTGGAGTTTAATGAAAGATTGAAAAAAAAGCAAATGTGACAATGGCTAAGTTAAGTAAAATTTGGAAATCAAATCCCCTGAAATTACATATAAAAATCAGACTATATATCAGTTTAGTGAGATCGGTGTTACTCTATGGACATGACTTGTGGTATGACAATGAAACTATATCCAGCAGCATTAGTAGATTCTAGAAGGATATTGGGAGTTAAATGACAGGACAAAATTAGAAACGAAACTATAAGAGAGATTACTAGAGTGCCATACGTTGATGAGATCATGATGAGGGGTAGATGGAGATGGTTCGAGCATATTCTTCGCACTCCCCAAGAGAGATTAGTTCACCAGACTTTCAATTGGGCTCCACAAGGCACTAGAAGAGTTGCAAGACCCGGGCCTACATGGCTGAGGACTATGAACCGTGAAGTAGGTGGTGATGAATGGAGAAGTATTGATTTAGGAGCTCAAGATAGAGACGACTGGTGAAATCTAATCGAGGCCCTTTGTGTCAATATGCTTAGGAGGAGATAATGATGATGATAATGATTGGATGTAGGAGAGATGTAGAATTTGAAGGATTCTGACTTGAATCCGTTATAAAGTTTATCGTAACTATTATTATTATTATTATTATTATTATTATTTATTATTATTATTATTATTATTATTACTACTACTACTACTACTACTACTACTACTACTACTACTTGCTAGGCTACAACCCTAGTTAGGAAAGCAAGAAGCTATAAGCTCAAGGGCTCCGACAAGAAAAAATAATCCAGTGAGGAAAGAAAATAATACAATAAACTACATGAGAAGTGATGAACAATTAGAATAAAATATTTTAAGAACAGTAACAGAATTAAAATAGAGCTTTAATATAAAAAAGTACAAGAATACTTATGTCAGCCTTTTCAACATAAAAACATTTGCTGCAAGTTTGAACATTTGAAGCCCTACCGATCCAACTACCCGACTAGGAAGATCATTCCACAACTTGGTCCTAGGTGGAATAAAACTTCTAGAATACTGTGTAGTATTGAGCCCCATGATGGAGAAGATCTGACTATTAGAATTAACTGCCTGCGTAGTATTACGAACAGGATGGAACTGTCCCGGAAGATCTGAATGTTATGGATGGTCAGAATTATGAATACTCTTGTGCGACATGCATAATGAAGTAATTGAACGATGTTGCAAAAGATGGGATTAGAGAGAGAGAGAGAGAGAGAGAGAGAGAGAGAGAGAGAGAGAGAGAGAGAGAGAGAGAGAGAGACCTTGACCTTGGAAATTAGCATTGTGAAGTTTCGCTATCAACCAAGAGCATGAAAGAATGCAACAACAATGAATGTGAAATTAATGTGACCAGATTTTCTTTCATGTTGAAGCGGGACATTTCATATATATACATACACACATACATATATATATGAATGTGAAATTAATGTGACCAGATATTTTATTATGTAAAAGCGGGACATTTCATATACATTCATACATACATACAGACAGACAGACAGACAGACAGACAGACAGACATATATACATAATCGTAACTGACTTGGATCTTTATTCGGCCGACATCCGCAGTTATTAATATTCTTTTAATTCACTGCAATGGGTATCGTAGCAGTTACAATAGACGATAAAGGTTACCAGTTAGTGAAATAAGGCCAATTAATTTTTTTTTTTTTTGTAGCACAAAACTAAGTGGGACAAACGAACAAATCTGGACAAAATCACTCAAGTTAAAAAAAAAAGCGAGACATTTTCCTAACTTTATAAAAAAAAGGTGGTACAAAGTACAGTGGGTGGTCTTGAATATTAATTTTTCAATTAATGATTAGTTTTTTAGCTTTGATTTAATAAGACGGGAAATTCTCTCCCTCTCTCTCTCTCACACACATAGATATTTATTCTGTAATCTTATCATCCATATGATGTCATTAATTTCATAAGGAAATAATCTCTCTCTCTCTCTCTCTCTCTCTCTCTCTCTCTCTCTCTCTCTCTCTCTCTCTCTCTCTCTCTCTCACACACACAGATATTTATGCTGTAATCCTTATCATCCATATGATGTCATTAATTTTATAAGGAGATAATAATATCTCTCTCTCTCTCTCTCTCTCTCTCTCTCTCTCTCTCTCTCTCTCTCTCTCTCTC
>NC_090725.1:105197408-105207408 GCF_036898095.1 Palaemon carinicauda | reverse complement strand
TATCACTGCAATAGATGAGTTAATTCATATCACTGCAATAGATGAGTTAATTCATATCACTGCAATAGATGAGTTAATTCATATCACTGCAATAGATGAGTTAATTCATATCACTGCAATAGATGAGTTAATTCATATCACTGCAATAGATGAGTTAATTCATATCACTGCAATAGATGAGTTAATTCATATCACTGCAATAGATGAGTTAATTCATATCACTGCAATAGATGAGTTAATTCATATCACTGCAATAGATGAGTTAATTCATATCACTGCAATAGATGAGTTAATTCATATCACTGCAATAGATGAGTTAATTCATATCACTGCAATAGATGAGTTAATTCATATCACTGCAATAGATGAGTTAATTCATATCACTGCAATAGATGAGTTAATTCATATCACTGCAATAGATGAGTTAATTCATATCACTGCAATAGATGAGTTAATTCATATCACTGCAATAGATGAGTTAATTCATATCACTGCAATAGATGAGTTAATTCATATCACTGCAATAGATGAGTTAATTCATATCACTGCAATAGATGAGTTAATTCATATCACTGCAATAGATGAGTTAATTCATATCACTGCAATAGATGAGTTAATTCATATCACTGCAATAGATGAGTTAATTCATATCACTGCAATAGATGAGTTAATTCATATCACTGCAATAGATGAGTTAATTCATATCACTGCAATAGATGAGTTAATTCATATCACTGCAATAGATGAGTTAATTCATATCACTGCAATAGATGAGTTAATTCATATCACTGCAATAGATGAGTTAATTCATATCACTGCAATAGATGAGTTAATTCATATCACTGCAATAGATGAGTTAATTCATATCACTGCAATAGATGAGTTAATTCATATCACTGCAATAGATGAGTTAATTCATATCACTGCAATAGATGAGTTAATTCATATCACTGCAATAGATGAGTTAATTCATATCACTGCAATAGATGAGTTAATTCATATCACTGCAATAGATGAGTTAATTCATATCACTGCAATAGATGAGTTAATTCATATCACTGCAATAGATGAGTTAATTCATATCACTGCAATAGATGAGTTAATTCATATCACTGCAATAGATGAGTTAATTCATATCACTGCAATAGATGAGTTAATTCATATCACTGCAATAGATGAGTTAATTCATATCACTGCAATAGATGAGTTAATTCATATCACTGCAATAGATGAGTTAATTCATATCACTGCAATAGATGAGTTAATTCATATCACTGCAATAGATGAGTTAATTCATATCACTGCAATAGATGAGTTAATTCATATCACTGCAATAGATGAGTTAATTCATATCACTGCAATAGATGAGTTAATTCATATCACTGCAATAGATGAGTTAATTCATATCACTGCAATAGATGAGTTAATTCATATCACTGCAATAGATGAGTTAATTCATATCACTGCAATAGATGAGTTAATTCATATCACTGCAATAGATGAGTTAATTCATATCACTGCAATAGATGAGTTAATTCATATCACTGCAATAGATGAGTTAATTCATATCACTGCAATAGATGAGTTAATTCATATCACTGCAATAGATGAGTTAATTCATATCACTGCAATAGATGAGTTAATTCATATCACTGCAATAGATGAGTTAATTCATATCACTGCAATAGATGAGTTAATTCATATCACTGCAATAGATGAGTTAATTCATATCACTGCAATAGATGAGTTAATTCATATCACTGCAATAGATGAGTTAATTCATATCACTGCAATAGATGAGTTAATTCATATCACTGCAATAGATGAGTTAATTCATATCACTGCAATAGATGAGTTAATTCATATCACTGCAATAGATGAGTTAATTCATATCACTGCAATAGATGAGTTAATTCATATCACTGCAATAGATGAGTTAATTCATATCACTGCAATAGATGAGTTAATTCATATCACTGCAATAGATGAGTTAATTCATATCACTGCAATAGATGAGTTAATTCATATCACTGCAATAGATGAGTTAATTCATATCACTGCAATAGATGAGTTAATTCATATCACTGCAATAGATGAGTTAATTCATATCACTGCAATAGATGAGTTAATTCATATCACTGCAATAGATGAGTTAATTCATATCACTGCAATAGATGAGTTAATTCATATCACTGCAATAGATGAGTTAATTCATATCACTGCAATAGATGAGTTAATTCATATCACTGCAATAGATGAGTTAATTCATATCACTGCAATAGATGAGTTAATTCATATCACTGCAATAGATGAGTTAATTCATATCACTGCAATAGATGAGTTAATTCATATCACTGCAATAGATGAGTTAATTCATATCACTGCAATAGATGAGTTAATTCATATCACTGCAATAGATGAGTTAATTCATATCACTGCAATAGATGAGTTAATTCATATCACTGCAATAGATGAGTTAATTCATATCACTGCAATAGATGAGTTAATTCATATCACTGCAATAGATGAGTTAATTCATATCACTGCAATAGATGAGTTAATTCATATCACTGCAATAGATGAGTTAATTCATATCACTGCAATAGATGAGTTAATTCATATCACTGCAATAGATGAGTTAATTCATATCACTGCAATAGATGAGTTAATTCATATCACTGCAATAGATGAGTTAATTCATATCACTGCAATAGATGAGTTAATTCATATCACTGCAATAGATGAGTTAATTCATATCACTGCAATAGATGAGTTAATTCATATCACTGCAATAGATGAGTTAATTCATATCACTGCAATAGATGAGTTAATTCATATCACTGCAATAGATGAGTTAATTCATATCACTGCAATAGATGAGTTAATTCATATCACTGCAATAGATGAGTTAATTCATATCACTGCAATAGATGAGTTAATTCATATCACTGCAATAGATGAGTTAATTCATATCACTGCAATAGATGAGTTAATTCATATCACTGCAATAGATGAGTTAATTCATATCACTGCAATAGATGAGTTAATTCATATCACTGCAATAGATGAGTTAATTCATATCACTGCAATAGATGAGTTAATTCATATCACTGCAATAGATGAGTTAATTCATATCACTGCAATAGATGAGTTAATTCATATCACTGCAATAGATGAGTTAATTCATATCACTGCAATAGATGAGTTAATTCATATCACTGCAATAGATGAGTTAATTCATATCACTGCAATAGATGAGTTAATTCATATCACTGCAATAGATGAGTTAATTCATATCACTGCAATAGATGAGTTAATTCATATCACTGCAATAGATGAGTTAATTCATATCACTGCAATAGATGAGTTAATTCATATCACTGCAATAGATGAGTTAATTCATATCACTGTAATAGATGAGTTAATTCATTTATCCCTTTTGGATTAATTGGGATTAATTAAGAACGAAATGGATGAGATTCTTGCATGGGGACCAAGTGTCAAGTGCCAATTGCCAAATAGATTCCTGGTGTCAGGAGGTTACCGTTAACTCTCTCTCTCTCTCTCTCTCTCTCTCTCTCTCTCTCTCTCTCTCTCTCCACATACTCGACGGCTAAGGGGACAGTTAATAGAGGCATTCATAATTCTTTAAGGGAATAACAAATGTAGATTACAACAATCTATTCAAGCTTAGCACAAATCCGTCCAGAGGTAACGGATACAAACTGGAATTGAAAAGATACAACACCACTTAATGTGGTAATTTCTTTACATACAAAATAGCAAATACTTGGAATAGACTTCCAGCAGATGTAGTAAACAGTAACACGGTAAACCAGTCTAAGAATAAGGTAGACAAGATCCTAAGAACTCTCTAAATGCTTAAACTAAATCGCTATACTCAAGAGCAAATGGAGTCTCCTCTGATGGACTGAAAAGTCTTTGAGACATACAAAATCCTTGTAGCACTCTCTCTCACTCTCTCTCTCTCTCTCTCTCTCTCTCTCTCTCTCTCTCTATAAATGCTCAAACTAAATCTCTACCAAAGAGCAAATGGAGTCTCCGCTGATGGCCTAAAAAGTCTTTGAGACATACAAAATCCTTGTAGCACTCTCTCTCTCTCTCTCTCTCTCTCTCTCTCTCTCTCTCTCTCTCTCTCTCAGCCAAATTTCCAAGAGCAAATCCGACACCAGTTAGCGAGGATCATCAATAACTTGGGATGACAGAGCAAGGAGTCCTGTAGGAATCCTGATATCGTTTAAGGGCGCTTCCACCTCTCCTGGTGGGATCTGACTCGTCCAGCCTTCGAGAGCCACCCGCCCGCCCACACGCCCGCCCGCTGGGTGGATGGAACACGGCGTTCAGGACAATATATTACCCGCAAAATCTGTTTTTATTTCTTGTGAAGTCTTTCTTATATCACTGTAATTATTCTCTCTCTCTCTCTCTCTCTCTCTCTCTCTCTCTCTCTCTCTCTCTCGGTCCGAAATTTGTTTATTATAGGTAATAACAATAAAAACTAAAATCAAGGCAAAATCAACACTTTTATTATTATTATTATTATTATTATTATTATTATTATTATTATTATTATTATTATTGTGGTTGTTGTTGTTGGTATTATTATTATAATTATTATTATTATTATAATTATAATTATTATTATCATCATCATATCGATAATAACAATCATGAGTTTTATATTCTAATTTTTCATTGAAATCGAAATCCCAGACACCCGATTCTAATGCCTCGTCATTCCAAAAAGTGCCAATCGGGAAATCGAAAAATCCTTCTGGCTAAAGGATTCAGGAAACGAGAGCAAGTTATTAATTATACTTACATATATAATGACAGAGTTTCAAAGGATGGGTTTGCCTTCAAGCACTTCGTGTGGGATTTTTTTTTTTTCTTCTTTGATATATTGTGAAGTTTCTGTTGGCAATTGGATGATGAAGTTCGGTATGGGATGCTTATTCATAATACCTCTGTTTATAGATGCTTAGAAGAGATAGCTTATTAGATTCTCTCTCTCTCTCTCTCTCTCTCTCTCTCTCTCTCTCTCTCTCTCTCTCTCTCTCTCTTTCTGTATGTATATAATATATGTGTGTGTAAATATAAATTGCACATACAAATATATTTGTGTATATGTTTTATCTATATAAATATGTGAGTGTATATATATATATATATATATATACATATGCATATATATATATATGCATATATATATATGTATATATATATATATATGCATATATATATATATATTATATATATATATATATATATATAATATATGTGTCTGTGCTTGCAAAGTATATGATATAACACTGGAAACAAAATGATAGAAGTTTACCACATTTCTTATTTTCTTTAAGGAGTTATTATTTTTCCACGAAGATAATCTTTATATTTTATATTCATTTTTTTAGTATGTAGCCTATTTGTTTTTGTTTTTGTTTTTTATTGTAATTGGCAATCAAAGTGAATTAAAAGTAATATAAAGGGAATATAATATAGAGTACTCGTTTTAATCACTTACAATCTACACAATGCGAGACACGATCACACAATGGATATTTAAAACCACAATGCATGATGACGAAAATCTCACGTTTGACATTTTGATGATCTGTTACTCGCTGCTCTCAAGGTCTTGTCCCTTGACATATTACGTTTGAAATCGAATGTATGTCATCGTGATTCCAGACTCGGTTCTGGTGTCTTCTGAGAAGAAGAAGAAGAAGAAGAAGAAGAAGAAGAAGAAGAAGAAGAAGAAGAAGAAGAAGAAGAAGAAGAAGAAGCATTCCTTCTCACTCAAGATGAACGTAACAAAAAGGGCCCATGATGATAATCCTGCCTTCCAGCACAAGGTTAACGGATTTTTTTCCCTCTCCGGTCGATAAATAAGGAAATGGAACACGACTCGCTGCATAAGTCATTGTCCAAATCCTAAAAAGAGATAAGGGAGACTCCTCATTGACGCTTGGAGAGGGACGCAAGACCTTGGTCTCATATCGTGTTCATGTCAAGTTTGGCGCCTCACTTCTGGCTGGAGGAAAGCGAAGAGGAAGAAAACAAAAAACGCCAATTTGGCCTTATTCCTACAGTCGTCCACTTAAGCTGGACCATCCAGTCCTTTTAACGGTCACAACCCTTGCTGACCTTGTACTCAGTCCTTTCTTATTTCAACCATTCCTGTACAACTACGGACTTCTTTTAGTCCCATACTTAACTCTGCTAGTAAATTTCCTGACATCACCCATCCCCTGCTGACATCACCCAATCCATTACTGACATCAGCCAGTCCCCTACTGACATCAGCCAATCCCCTGCTGACATCAGTTAATCCCCTACTGACATCAGCCAATCCCCTACTGACATCAGCCATTCCCCTTCTGACATTAGCCATTCCCCTGTTCTGACATCGGCTAATCTCTTACTGACATCAGAAAGTCTTATACTGATATGAGGCAGTCTCTTACTGACATTGGCCTCTCTCAAACTGACATCACCCAAAGTCATACTGACATAAGCTAATCTCATATTGACATTAGGCAGTCACCTACTAACATCAACCAAATACCTACTGACACAAGCCAATATCAATCTGATATCAGCCAATCTCATACTGACATCATCCAAACTCCTGCTGACATCATCCAAACTCCTGCTGACATCAGCCAATCTCATGCTGACATCATCCAGTCTTGTGCTGACATCAGTCAGTCTCATGCTGACATCATCCAGTCTCATGCTGACATCAACCAGTCTCATGCTGACATCAGCCTATCTCATGCTGACATCAGCTAGTCTCATGCTGACATCAGCCAGTCTCATGCTGATATTAGCCAGTCTCATGCTGACATCAGCTAATCTCGTGCTGACATCAGCCAGTCTCATGCTGACATCAGCCAGTCTCATGCTGACATCAGCCAGTCTCATGCTGATATTAGCCAGTCTCATGCTGACATCAGCTAATCTCGTGCTGATATCAGCCAGTCTCATGCTGACATCAGCCAGTCGCATGCTGACATCATCCAATCTCATGCTGACATCAACCAGTCTCATGCTGACATCATCCAATCTCATGCCGACATCAACCAGTCTCATGCTGACATAAACCAGTCTCATGCTGACATCAGCCAATCTCATGCTGACACCAGCCAATCTCATAATGATATGGGCTAATCCCTTTGTTGACCTCAGCCAGTCCCTTTTTGATATCAACTAATCCCCTTGCTGACTTCAGCCAATCTCACATTAACGTAAACCAATCCCTTGCTGTCTTCCCCCTGAAGATTATTATTACTATTGATATTATTATTACCAGCCAAGCTACAACCCTAGTTGGAAAAGCAGGATGCTATAAGACCAGGGGTTCCAACAGGGAAAAATAGCCCAGTGAGGAAAGGAAATAAGGGAATGAATAAACTAAGAAGTAATGAACATCCAAATATTTCAAGAACAGTAACAGCATCAAAAGACTTAAGTCAGCCTGTTCAACATAACATTTGCTACAAGTTTGAACTTTGGAAGTTCTTCTTCTTCTTCTTCTTCTTCCAGCCGTGACGATGCCTCCCAATCTCTCGCATCGAAGGATAAAAACTAGTCCACCTCATCAGGCTCCCTAGGAGGACAAGGGACACGTCCCACGCACACTTCATCCTCTAGCAGGAAGGACCCTTACGAAGGTGTGGGAAATGGGGTGGGGGTGTCTAGAGAGAGAGAGAGAGAGAGAGAGAGAGAGAGAGAGAGAGAGAAGGGAATGTTATTCTCAAGATGAGTGTTTTCGTCTTACTGGATCTGAAAGTAGAATAGTGAGTGGGTAAAGACGAAACTCTCTCTCTCTCTCTCTCTCTCTCTCTCTCTCTCTCTCTCTCTCTCGTGAATTAGGGGGGATTACTTATGATAGGCATGTTTTCCGTGAGGCTCAGGAGAGCGAACGTATAATGAGGAGTCTCTTAAAAGAATGAAAACTGCGGTTAATAACTTGACAGGAAAGGCTCCACCAGGGTCCTTGGCAGGATGACCCAAAGCGAACTGACCATCACGCTCCTTTGGGCAGGAGTCCTGGTCGAAATATATTAGAGATAATCATTCGCTAATTTGTCGAATTGTATGTCGATTATTTCGGAATTTGTCTAGGCAATTATTCGTCAATTTGTCGAATTGTATGTCGAATACTTCGAAATTTGTCTAGTCAATTATTCGTCAATTTGTCGAATTGTGTGTCGAATATTTCGGAATTTGTCCAGACAATTATTCATCAATTTGTCGAATTGTGTGTCGAATACTTCGAAATTTGTCTAGTCAATTATTCGTCAATTTGTCGAATTGTATGTCGAATACTTTGGAATTTGTACAGACAATTATTCGTCAATTTGTCGAATTGTATGTCGAATACTTCGAAATTTGTCATTCTGGACAAAGAATTAGACAAATTCCTTAACCAGATTATTTAGAGAAAGCGGCAAGTCCAAACCAGGTATGCGAAATCCGTAGAGTTATTAGAAAATATCTCTAATTTTCTTTTGTAAATAAAAAGTTCTAAAATCAATGTTATCATCGAGTTTTCCGGGTTCACAATATGGGTAATATTGACTCATGGATAGATTGCAAAATAAGCTTGATTCTTTATTATTATTATTATTATTATTATTATTATTATTATTATTACTTGCTAAGCTACAACCTTAGCTGGAAAAGCAGCATGCCATAAGCCCAGGGGCCCCAACAGGAAAAATAGCCCAGTGAGGAAAGGAAGCAAGGAAAAATAGAATATTTTAAGAACATTAACATTGAAATAAACATTTCTTATATAAACTATAAAAACTTTAACAAAACATGAGGAAGAGAAATTTCATAGAATAGTGTGCCCGAATGTACCCTCAAGCAAGAGAACTCTATCCCAAGACAGTGGAACACCGTGGTACAGAGGGTATGGCACTACCTAAGACCAGAAAATAATGGCTTGATTTTGAGGGTCCTTCTCCTAGAAGAAATATTTATTTTAATGTTGTTACTGTTCTTAGAATATTTTATATCATTTGTTAATTACTTTTCCTCACTCCTCACTGGGTTGTTTTCCCTGTTGGAGCCCTTAGGCATATGGCATTCTGCTTTTCCAACATACAACAATATTTACAACCTTGAAGGATTTTTTTTTTCGTTTACTTATCTTTCAAATACCGAACACATTATTGGGGAAAGGAGTCCTTGGGGGGAGTGGTAGGATAGTAAGGATTCGGGAAGAAAGTAAAAGAGCTGTCTTTTATTATAGGCAAAGACCGAGAGTTTTCTCCTTTTTTTCTTACTTTCTTTCAATACTCCTTCTTTTTCCTTATGGGTGATGTCTTTTTTTTTTTTGTTTGAAGGATAATCAGTTTATTTTTCTTTGCTTTTATTCGTATTTTGTATTGCTTTTTCAATTGAATATATTTTTGCATTTGTAATGAATATATATATATATATATATATATATTATATATATATATATATATTTTATATATATATATATATATATATATATATTTATATATATATATATTTGTGTGTGTGTATTGAATATATATATATATATATATATATATATGTATATATATATTATATATATATTCTTGATTCCATCCTGTTTTATTTTTTCTTTGCTTTTATTCATAGTTCATTGCTTTTGCAAGTGCAATTTTACACACACACACACACACACACATATATATATATATATATATATCTATATATATATATATATATATATATATTTATAAATTATCTATTACTAATAATAAAAATGTCAAAGACAGTACCGGTTAAACACATCATTTAATGTCATATACATATTTTTTGAAACGAATGTAATTTTTTAAAAATTCTATTTATTAATAATCTAGAAACTTAAATTGGTGTAAATACATTAACCTAATGAAACAATGGAATTAATATTACCATTATGAAGTTAATTTTAGCAATTTTTCATTTCTTTACCGATTTATTAGAG
>NC_090725.1:105182408-105187408 GCF_036898095.1 Palaemon carinicauda | reverse complement strand
CCATAGTTCCTAAGGCAAGGCATTTAAGCCATACAACCTTAGCCCAGGTAGTTAAGCCAAGCGCCCCTATACAAATTAGGTAAGCCAAACATCCCTAGTCCAGGCGTTCATGCCAAACTTTTAGTCCAGTCACCTAGGCCCTTCTTTTTAGGCCAGCCAGTTAAGCGTTTCGGTTTTTTCCGGACAGTTCAGCCACACACAGACCAGGTAGTTAAGCCAAACCTTCTTAGATAAGGCAGGTCAGCCAAACATCCCTAGGCCAGGCAGTTAAGCCATACACCCTCAGACAAAGTAGTTAAGCCCAACATCCTTAGCCCTGTCAGTTGAGCCAAACATCCTTAGCCAAGGCAGTTAAGCCAAGCATCAGTGGGCCAGGCAGTTAAGCCAAGCATCGTTAGGCCAGGCGGTTAAGCCAAGCATCAGTGGGCCAGGCGGTTAAGCCAAGCATCAGTGGGCCAGGCGGTTAAGCCAAGCATCAGTGGGCCAGGCGGTTAAGCCAAGCATCAGTGGGCCAGGCGGTTAAGCCAAGCATCAGTGGGCCAGGCGGTTAAGCCAAGCATCAGTGGGCCAGGCGGTTAAGCCAAGCATCAGTGGGCCAGGCGGTTAAGCCAAGCATCAGTGGGCCAGGCGGTTAAGCCAAGCATCAGTGGGCCAGGCGGTTAAGCCAAGCATCAGTTGGCCAGGCGGTAAAGCCAAGCATGAGTGGGCCAGGCGGTTAAGCCAAGCATCAGTTGGCCAGGCGGTTAAGCCAAGCATCAGTGGGCCAGGCGGTTAAGCCAAGCATCAGTTGGCCAGGCGGTAAAGCCAAGCATCAGTGGGCCAGGCGGTTAAGCCAAGCATCAGTTGGCCAGGCGGTTAAGCCAAGCATCAGTGGGCCAGGCGGTTAAGCCAAGCATCAGTGGGTCAGGCGGTTAAGCCAAGCATCAGTGGGCCAGGCGGTTAAGCCAAGCATCAGTGGGCCAGGCGGTTAAGCCAAGCATCAGAGGGCCAGGCGGTTAAGCCAAGCATCAGTGGGCCAGGCGGTTAAGCCAAGCATCAGTGGGCCAGGCGGTTAAGCCAAGCATGAGTGGGCCAGGCGGTTAAGCCAAGCATCAGTGGGCCAGGCGGTTAAGCCAAGCATGAGTGGGCTAGGCGGTTAAGCCAAGCATCAGTGGGCCAGGCGGTTAAGCCAAGCATCAGTGGGCCAGGCGGTAAAGCCAAGCATCAGTGGGCCAGGCGGTTAAGCCAAGCATCAGTGGGCCAGGCGGTTAAGCCAAGCATCAGTGGGCCAGGCGGATGCCAAGCATCAGTGGGCCAGGCGGTTAAGCCAAGCATCAGTGGGCCAGGCGGTAAAGCCAAGCATCAGTGGGCCAGGCGGTTAAGCCAAGCATCAGTGGGGCAGGCGGTTAAGCCAAGCATCAGTGGGCCAGGCGGTTAAGCCAAGCATCAGTGGGCCAGGCGGTTAAGCCTAGCATCAGTGGGCCAGTCAGTTAAGCCAAGCATCAGTGGGCCAGGCGGTAAAGCCAAGCATCAGTGTGCCAGGCGGTTAAGCCAAGCATGAGTGGGCCAGGCGGTTAAGCCAAACATCAGTGTGCCAGGCGGTTAAGCCAAGCATGAGTGGGCCAGGCGGTTAAGCCAAGCATCAGTGGGCCAGGCTGTAAAGCCAAGCATCAGTGGACCAGGCGGTTAAGCCAAGCATGAGTGGGTCAGGCGGTTAAGCCAAGCATCAGTGTGCCAGGCGGTTAAGCCAAGCATCAGTGGGCCAGGCGGTTAAGCCAAGCATCAGTGAGCCAGGCGGTTAAGCCAAGCATCCCTATACCAGGTAGGGAAGCTGTCCCTCCTTAGGCCAGGAAGTTAAGCCAAACATTGTTAGGCCAGTCAGTTAAGCTAAACATCCTTAGCTGAGGCAGTTACGCAAAACTTCCTTAGGCATGGCCTCTAAGCCATAGTTCCTAAGGCAAGGCATCTAAGCAATACAACCTTAGCCCAGGTAGTTAAGCCAAGCACCCCTATACAAATTAGGTAAGCCAAACATCCTTAGTCCAGGCGTTCATGCCAAACTTTTAGTCCAGTCACCTAGGCCCTTCTTTTTAGGCCAGCCAGTTAAGCGTTTCGGTTTTTTCCGGACAGTTCAGCCACACACAGACCAGGTAGTTAAGCCAAACCTTCTTAGATAAGGCAGGTCAGCCAAACATCCCTAGGCCAGGCAGTTAAGCCATACACCCTCAGACAAAGTAGTTGAGCCCAACATCCTTAGCCCTGTCAGTTGAGCCAAACATCCTTAGCCAAGGCAGTTAAGCCAAGCACCATTAGGCCAGGCAGTTAAGCCAAGCATCATTTTGTCAGGCGAGGCGGTTAAGCCAAGCATCAGTGGGCCAAGCGGTTAAGCCAAGCATCAGTGGGCCAGGCGGTTAAGCCAAGCATCAGTGGGCCAGGCGGTTAAGCCAAGCATCAGTGGGCCAGGCGGTTAAGCCAAGCATCAGTGGGCCAGGCGGTTAAGCCAAGCATCAGGGGCCAGGCGGTTAAGCCAAGCATCAGTGGGCCAGGCGGTAAAGCCAAGCATCAGTGGGCCAGGCGGTTAAGCCAAGCATCAGTGGGCCAGGCGGTTAAGCCAAGCATCAGTGGACCAGGCGGTTAAGCCAAGCATGAGTGGGCCAGGCGGTTAAGCCAAGCATCAGCGGGCCAGGCGGTAAAGCCAAGCATCAGCGGGCCAGGTGGTTAAGCCAAGCATCAGCGGGCCAGGCGGTTAAGCCAAGCATCAGTGGGCCAGGCGGTTAAGCCAAGCATCAGCGGGCCAGGCGGTTAAGCCAAGCATCAGCGGGCCAGGCGGTTAAGCCAAGCATCAGCGGGCCAGGCGATTAAGCCAAGCATCAGCGGGCCAGGCGGTTAAGCCAAGCATCAGCGGGCCAGGAGGTTAAGCCAAGCATCATTTTGTCAGGCCAGGCGGTTAAGCCAAGCATCAGTGGGCCAGGCGGTTAAGCCAAGCATCAGTGGGCCAGGCAGTTAAGCCAAGCATCATTTTGTCAGGCCAGGCAGTTAAGCCAAGCATGAGTGGGCCAGGCGGTTAAGCCAAGCATCAGTGGGCCAGGCGGTTAAGCCAAGCATCAGTGGGCCAGGCGGTAAAGCCAAGCATCCGTGGGCCAGGCGGTTAAGCCAAGCATCCGTGGGCCAGGCGATTAAGCCAAGCATCAGCGGGCCAGGCGGTTAAGCCAAGCATCAGCGGGCCAGGCGGTTAAGCCAAGCATCAGCGGGCCAGGCGGTTAAGCCAAGCATCAGCGGGCCAGGCCAGGCGGTTAAGCCAAGCATCAGTGGGCCAGGCGGTTAAGCCAAGCATCAGCGGGCCAGGCAGTTAAGCCAAGCATCATTTTGTCAGGCCAGGCGGTTAAGCCAAGCATCAGTGGGCCAGGTGGTTAAGCCAAGCATCAGTGGGCCAGGCAGTTAAGCCCAGCATCATTTTGTCAGGCCAGGCGGTTAAGCCAAGCATCAGCGGGCCAGGCGGTTAAGCCAAGCATCAGCGGGCCAGGCGGTTAAGCCAAGCATCAGCGGGCCAGGCGGTTAAGCCAAGCATCAGCGGGCCAGGCGGTTAAGCCAAGCATCAGCGGGCCAGGCGGTTAAGCCAAGCATCAGCGGGCCAGGCGGTTAAGCCAAGCATCAGTGGGCCAAGCATCAGTGGGCCAGGCGGTTAAGCCAAGCATCAGCGGGCCAGGCGGTTAAGCCAAGCATCAGCGGGCCAGGCGGTTAAGCCAAGCATCAGCGGGCCAGGCGGTTAAGCCAAGCATCAGCGGGCCAGGCGGTTAAGCCAAGCATCAGCGGGCCAGGCGGTTAAGCCAAGCATCAGCGGGCCAGGCGGTAAAGCCAAGCATCAGCGGGCCAGGCGGTTAAGCCAAGCATCAGCGGGCCAGGCGGTTAAGCCAAGCATCAGCGGGCCAGGCGGTTAAGCCAAGCATCAGCGGGCCAGGCGGTTAAGCCAAGCATCAGCGGGCCAGGCGGTTAAGCCAAGCATCAGTGGGCCAAGCATCAGTGGGCCAGGCGGTTAAGCCAAGCATCAGCGGGCCAGGCGGTTAAGCCAAGCATCAGCGGGCCAGGCGGTTAAGCCAAGCATCAGCGGGCCAGGCGGTTAAGCCAAGCATCAGCGGGCCA
The DNA here is from genome assembly GCF_036898095.1 of Palaemon carinicauda. NCBI lineage: Eukaryota > Metazoa > Arthropoda > Malacostraca > Decapoda > Palaemonidae > Palaemon > Palaemon carinicauda. The sequence goes on along the minus strand of NC_090725.1, from coordinate 105,183,289 downwards.
GGCGGTAAAGCCAAGCATCAGCGGGCCAGGCGGTTAAGCCAAGCATCAGTGGGCCAGGCAGTTAAGCCAAGTATCCTTAAACCTAAAAAAAAAAAAAACTATATGTATATATATATATATATATATATATATATATATATATATATATGCCAGGCAGTTAAGACAAGCATCTTTAGCCTAGGCAGTTAAGCCTGGCATCCTTAAACCTAAGAAAAAAAAAAATTAAAAATTAATATTCCTTTCACAAAATAAAAATAAAATAATATTCCCTTAAATAAATGAAAAATATTCTTATCACAAATTTTTATTTTCTTAATTATTTTGGATAATTTCCTCTTGAGTTGGGTCGTTATGAACCTTATTTTCGGCAGTTTCCAAAACCGGGACCACTATTGAACCAAGGGGGGCCCAAGAGAGCTGGTTCCGTTTTAGTTTCTTCTTCTTTGGTTTCTTTACCAAAAGTTTCCTTGTAGGTCCTTCTCCTTCTTGTTTTTCTTCCTTCACAACGACTACTTTATCATCAGCATCTGCTGCATTTCCACACGTTTCAACCTCACCCATTCTTTTAACGTGTTCCAATTCTCTCTTCTGAAGTTCCTTCTTCAGTGAAGAGATGACGTCCTTCGCTGCTGACAATTCTTTCTTCATTTGATCTTCTAAGTTGGTCATTCGAACGATTTTACCGTTCAAATTTTTTTCTCGTTTATTTTTGTTCTCCAGTTGTTCTCGAAGACCTTTGTTCTTCTTTGTAATTGTGAATACTGCCTCCTTTAGCTCATTATTTTGTAGTAGAGCTTTAGAAATCTCCTCCTGCAGCTCTTCTATTAGACTTTGGTGTCCTTGACTTTTTTTGTGATCATCAGCACGAGCCTGCATCAGCT
>NC_090725.1:105172408-105177408 GCF_036898095.1 Palaemon carinicauda | reverse complement strand
TTCAATTACGTCTACGTCCTAAATTGATTATTATTATTATTATTATTATTATTATTATTGTAGGTGGTGGTGTTATTACTTGCTAAGCTACTACCCTAGTTGGAAAATCAGGATGCTTAAGCCCAGGGGCTGCAACAATGAAAATAGCCCAGTGAGGAAAGGAAAAAAGGAAAAGAAAATATTTCAAGAAGAGTAACAACATTGAAATCAATATCTCCTGTATAAACTATAAAAACTTTAAAACAAGAAAAAAGAGAAATAAGATAGAATAGTGTGTTCGAGTGTACCCTGAAGCAAGATAACTCTAACCTAATACACAGGAAGTCCATGGTACATAGGCTATGGCACTACCCAAGACTAGAGAACAATGGTTTGATTTTTGAGCGACCTCCTAGAAGAGCTGCTTGCCATAGCTAATGAGTCTCTTCTACCCTTACCAAGAGGAAAGTAGCTACTGAACATGACAGTGCAATTGTTAAGTTCTTGAGAGAAGAAGAATTGTTTGCTAATCTCAATGTTGTCAAGTGTATGAGGGCAGAGGTGAATATGTAAAGAATAGGCCACACTATTCAGTGTGTGTAGGCAAAGGGAAAATTAACAGTAACCAGAGAGAAGGATCCTTCCTTATTCTGTCCATTTTCTTATCCTTATTATTATTATTAATATTATTATTGTTGTTATTATTATTATTGTGTATATTATTATTATTAATATTGTTATTATTAATGATAATTTTTTTATTATTATTATTATTATTATTATTATTATTATTATTATTATTATTTTTATGTTACTGATTCGTAGAGGGAATGAACGAAAAATGATTTAAAACTGATGCTCATATCAATTGATTGCGCAAGTAAATAGCTTAGGGTAATTAATGAAAGACATTCAATTATTAAAGAAATATTTGCCTTGATGTATAATATTTCAAGTTTAATGCTATATATATATATACTGTATATGTGTGTATACTCTATGTATACATGCACATATATATCGATGTATATATATATAAAGGAAAAGGCAACCCTTTTGGCTGATGTTTTTGACAGTAAACTGAGTAATGAAAAACTTGAACTTCCTCATTCCTGTTTTCCTGAGGCTAAACTAACTAGTTTAGCTTTTCGATCTCGTGAGATTAAAGCTCTGTTGGTGGACCTTGATGCTTATGGAGGTGTAGACCCAAATGGTATTTTCCCTTTGTTTTTTATAAAGACTGCAGATTTCTTAGCTCAAAGTAAAAAAGATAGCTGGCAAATTCACCCCCAACGCACCAGCAGTGTTGAAGGTGAATGGTCAGTATGTAACTGAAGCAAATGATGTTAGCAATGCCCGGGCTAATCATTTTTCAAATGTATCCAGAAAGTGTGTAGGAGCCCCTGCAACAAGAAGGGAAGAGTCGTATAATTCTCCTTTCACTGGAAGAGAATTTGATTCCGCACTTGCTCATTGCAACGATACAGCCCCTGGACCCGATGGAATTCCATATGCAATGATTAAACATGTACATTTTAATACAAAACTATTTATTCTAAGCATTATTAATAGAATATGGCATGATCATAGTTACCCAAGTGTTTGGGAACTAGCCATTATTTTAGCCTATTTAAAACCCGGTAAAGACAAGTTTTTAGCAGCAAACTATAGTCCTATTGCATTGACATCTTGTTTATGTAAAATCATGGAGAAGATGGTCAATGCAAGGCTGATATGGTACCTTGAAAAGAAAGGTATTTTATCACCGATTCAATGTGGATTCAGAAAAATGCACTCAACGACTGATGTGTTGATACGACTTGAGTCTTCTATTTGTGAAGCCTTTGCTTCCAAACAGCACCATGTTACAGTATTTTTTTTACCTTGAAAAGGCATATGATACCACATGGAGATATGGTATACTTAAAACCATTCATGAAATCGGATTGAGAGGCATTTTTTCTACATAGAGTTTTTCAAGTGAGAGTTGGGGAAGCTCTATCAGAGAGTAAGTGCCAGGAAGGAGGAGTTCCTCATGGTAGTGTGCTGAGTGTAACCCTTTTTGCACTAGCAATTAATGGGATATCCCCAGCAATTCCCCAGGATGTTCTCTCAACACTAAGTGATTGGGGTTGGAGAAAAGCTGTGCGTATTAGGACATGAATACAGTATGTACAGCAGTTACAGTACTGTCTTATGGTGAGTACACCTATTATGGCAACTCATAGGTCACAATTTTAAGGTCGCCATCTAGTATGTGAGATTAATATCAATTTGTGGATGATCTCTCCATTTCATTTGCTGGAGCCAGAATGGCAATGGTCGAGAGAAAACTACAGCTCTCAATTGACAAAATTATCCAGTGGGCCGATATGAATGGATTTAAGGTCTCGACAAGTAAAACTACTATTGTACATTTCTGTCGTATCCGGGGAGTACATCCAGACTCGGATATATACATTAAAGGTCAACGGATACCATGTGTATCGGAAACCAAATATTTAGGTTTGATATTTGATTGTAGACTTCATGGGTTTCTCACCTAAAAGTGCTAAAAGCTAAATGTGTTGAAGCTCTGAATATTTTAAAAGTATTGTCCCATACATCATGGGGGGCAGACTGCATTACTATTTTAAAATTATACAAGGCCTTGATTTTTTCCAAAATTAGTTATGGATGTGAAATATACTCTTCAGCCACCCCAAGCCGGTTAAAAATATTAGATTCAATACATCATGCAGGTATTAGATTGTCCACGGGAGCATTTAGAACCTCGCCTATCCCAAGTCTCCTTGCTGATGCTGGAGAGTTACCTCTAGACCTTTACCGAATGTCTTCCATTGTTCGGTATTGGTTTAGATTGCAAAGACTCCCTAACTCTCTAGCCTTTCAGACTGCAAGCCTTGTAAGACACGCATCATACTTTGAGTTGCACCCAAAATCTCCTCAACCTTATGGCTTTCGGGTGAAACGATTATTAAATATTCTGGATATAATTAGAAATAAGGTACTTCCATTCAAGGTATCATCAACGCCTCCATGGAAGTTACCAGAGATATCTTTTTGTAAATATTTTATTTGAGATAAGAAGAATATGTCAGACCTAGAAGGCAGGTCTCTTTTTAATGAACATGTTAAAGAACATAGAGGATCAACTTTTATATATACTGATGGCTCTAAATCTGATGCTGGCGTTGGATTTGGAGTACATAGTAATGGTTTTAATTGTAGAGGTGCACTTCCTCTAACAGCTTCCATATTCACTGCGGAACTTTATGGCATATTAACCGCTATTGAGAAAATAGCATTGGAAAAAGAGGGTAACTTTACAATTTTTAGTGATGCAAGGAGTGTCCTTCAAGCTTTGGAAGTTTTTAATCCTAGTAACCCTCTAGTTTTAAAGATTTTAGAATGGCTCTTTATTATTCGACGCAGAGGTATAATGGTTCGATTTTGTTGGCTTCCAGCACATGTAGGTGTGTCTGGGAATGAGAAGGCAGATTCACTGGCAAAGAATGGTGCCAAGAAAGTATCCTATTCCGTGTAATGATTATCTACCTAACATCAAGAAATGGCTTTGCAATAAATGTCAACAGCACTGGGATAGTCTAAATGGCAATAAAATGAGAGAGGTAACAGATGTCTTAACTCCTTGGAGGTATAACATGATGCCCCGAAAATGGGAGACTTCTCTTTGTCGTCTCCGTATTGGTCACACTCGGTTAGCACAAGAGTTTCTGCTGAAGGGCCAACACCAACCGTATTGTGACGACTGTTTGGTACCTCTAACAGTGAGGCATCTATTGACCGAATGCCCTAATTATAATAACTTGCGGAATAGATATTTGTTAGAGGCTCGAGATGAGGGTGGCAGGTTCATCCTTGCCAAGATTCTTGGACATGATGTGTCCTACTATGCAAGTGGCATTTTTAGATATGTTTCAGAAGCGGGTCTTTTGAAAACTATCTATCTTTTATAATGACTTATTAACTTTTATGGTTTTAATTGAATATTCATTAATTTTTTATATATATAAACTAAATGATATCGTTCGTCAATGACCCTAGATGTCAGGATCCCTGAAAACCTTAAATCAATCAATCAATCTCTCTCTCTCCCCCCCCCCCCTCTCTCTCTCTCTCTCTCTCTCTCTCTCTGTCTCTCTCTCTCTGTCTGTCTGTCTGTCTCTCTCTCTCTCTCTCTCTCTCTCTCTCTCTCTGTCTCTCTCTCTCTCTCTCTGTCTGTCTGTCTGTCTGTCTCTCTCTCTCTCTCTCTCTCTCTCTCTCTACCACACAGAGCATGAGTTGTATAACTCCGCGGGTATTCCACATACGGTTTGGCAAAGCAATAAAAGTTCATGATGTGAATTGTTGAGCCACTGTAATAATCGACTGATATCTCGTGAGTACTATTTTCTGAATTGAAGTAATGAATTAATACAGTCACATAAATTGAATTAGAAGAAATATATTGATTATTATTATTGATAATATCATCATCATCATCATCATCATCCTCATCATTATCATCATCATTATTATTATTATTGTATTATCATTATTATCATTATCAACATCATCATCATCATCATCATTATTATTATTACTATTATTATCATTATTATTATTATTATGATTATTATTATTGTTATGATTATCATTATTATTATTATGATTATCATTATCATTAATATTATTATTATTATCATTATTATTATTATTATTATTATTATCATTATTATTATTATCATCATTATTATTATTATTATTATTATTATTATTATTTATTTTTATTTATTATTATTATTACTATTGTTCAAGAAGACTTGATATATTTATTTTTAAATAAGCTTAACAGGATAGAGAGTTCACTTATTGTTGTTTGTGCATACATATTGTATACTATATATAGTCTTCCACTGTATTGGCTTAGAGTTCTCTTGCTTGAGGGTACACTCGGGCACACTATTCTATCTTATTTCTCTTCCTCTTGTTTCTTCTTTTGAAGTTTTTGTAGCTTA
>NC_090725.1:105010559-105158059 GCF_036898095.1 Palaemon carinicauda | reverse complement strand
ATATATATATAAATATATGTATATATATAAATATATGTATATATATATATATATATATATATATATATATATATATATATATATATATATATGTGTGTGTGTGTGTGTGTGTGTGTGTGTGTGTGAATAGATAATGATATAATCCATATGTTCATCCGGATATGTTGTCATATATATGCACAAACACACACACATACATATATAAATATATATATATATATATATATATATTATATATATATATATATATATATATATATATATATAAGAACCTTTATAGAGGAAGAGAGAGAGAGAGAGAGAGAGAGAGAGAGAGAGAGAGAGAGAGAGAGAGAGAGAGAGAGAGAGAGAGAGAGAGATTCTTTCTGCTCTTGTATTCACAACATGAGATTCGCCTCTTCTCTATAAGACACTCTTCTCCGCCAAAGACACTGGTGTTCATAGCTACACTGAAGAAGGGAGTTAAAATAAACTAGTGTACACGACTCGTCAGTATTGATGGCTAAGGAATTAGATAGGTACACACACACACACACACACACACTACAGAGCTCTCAATGCCGAGCTACGCCGTTGCTGGAGGGAGATTGTACCGCTGTCCATCTCGTAAGTAATTGAATTAATGTTTCTCTTCAACTTACTGCCCCCCCCCCCTCTCTCTCTCTCTCTCTCTCTCTCTCTCTCTCTCTCTCTCTCTCTCTCTCTCTCTCTCTCTCTCTCTCTCTCTCTCAGACCCTGGATCATCCCCAAATACCTAGGACATCTTTGATAAGCCCAAGATCGGCTCAAGGCCAAGGTCAGCCAGCTGTTGGCTGGTCTAGAACACGATCGTTATTGCAAATTAATTTTTTTTGTTGACCATTGCAACTCAATCGCTATATATGCAATCAGACATAAGTGAATCTCTCTCTCTCTCTCTCTCTCTCTCTCTCTCTCTCTCTCTCTCTCTCATGATGGACTGGAATGCAACCCGGTTCTAGACAACTGTTTGCTGACGTCACGAGGAAGTGCTCAATATGCGTAGTGCGTTTTTTCTCCATATTTCTAATTTCACTTTTGTTACGTCTTCGATTCATTGCTCTCTCTCTCTCTCTCTCTCTCTCCTCTCTCTCTCTCTCTCTCCTCTCTCTCTCTCTCTCTCTCTCTCTCTATATATATATATATATATATATATACAGTATATATATATATATATATATATATATATATATATATATATATATATATATAAATTTCTACCTCATACTTGGGATCGAACGCTAGCCCCTCCTAATGAAAGGCCAGGTCGAAACCAACCATGTCACGAGAGACCATAAAAGAAATTGGAACCTGACGCTACCTAGCTGTCTGAGGATTTACCTGGCGAGACATCAGTCTCTTACCAGCGAGTTTTACCCAAGTATGAGGTAGAAATTTATTTCTATTTGAACACGATGTTGTGTTGATATTTATCCATATTGACTCATTAGGGGTAATTTGAATGAATTACTACCAATTGTGTCACGTGGTGGGCTGGGAAATTGGGTAAAACTCGCTGGTAAGAGACTGATGTCTCGCCAGGTAAAAACCTCGGACAGCTAGGTAGCGTCAGGTTCCAATTTCTCTTATGGTCTCTCGTGACATGGTTGGTTTCGACCAGGCCTTTCATTAGAAGGGGCTAGCGTTCGATCCCAAGTATGAGGTAGAAATTTATTTCTATTTGAACACGATGTTGTGTTGATATTTATCCATATTGACTCATTAGGGGTAATTTGAATGAATTACTACCAATTGTGTCACGTGGTGGGCCGGGAAATTGGGTAAAACTCGCTGGTAAGACACTGATGTCTTGCCAGGTAAATCCTCGGACAGCTAGGTAGCTTCAGGTTCCAATTTCTTTTATGGTCTCTCGTGACATGGTTGGTTTCGACCTGGCCTTTCATTAGAAGGGGCTAGCGTTCGATCCCAAGTATGAGGTAGAAATTTATTTCTATTTGAACACGATGTTGTGTTGATATTTATCCATATTGACTCATTAGGGGTAATTTGAATGAATTACTACCAATTGTGTCACGTGGTGGGCCGGGAAATTGGGTAAAACTCGCTGGTAAGAGACAGATGTCTCGCCAGGTAAATCCTCGGACAGCTAGGTAGCGTCAGGTTCCAATTTCTTTTATGGTCTCTCGTGACATGGTTGGTTTCGACCTGGCCTTTCATTAGAAGGGGCTAGCGTTCGATCCCAAGTATGAGGTAGAAATTTATTTCTATTTGAACACGATGTTGTGTTGATATTTATCCATATTGACTCATTAGGGGTAATTTGAATGAATTACTACCAATTGTGTCACGTGGTGGGCCGGGAAATTGGGTAAAACTCGCTGGTAAGAGACAGATGTCTCGCCAGGTAAATCCTCGGACAGCTAGGTAGCGTCAGGTTCCAATTTCTTTTATGGTCTCTCGTGACATGGTTGGTTTCGACCTGGCCTCTCATTAGAAGGGGCTAGCGTTCGATCCCAAGTATGAGGTAGAAATTTATTTCTATTTGAACACGGTGTTGGGTTGATATTTATCCATATATATATATATATATATATATATATATATATATATATATATATATATATTTGTATATATATATATATGTATATATATATGTATATATTTATATATATATGTATATATATATATGTATATATCTGTATATATATATATATATACAGTATATTTATTTATATATATGTATATATATATGTGTGTATATATGTATATATATACATATATATGTATATATATACATATATATTCTGACAATCCCTTTCTGAGTGGGGATACCTTAACTTGGTGAATAGATTGTCCAGAAAGATCATACAGAATGGATGGCCCACAGACAGCTCTCATGAATCTTTGCCATATTTTGTATCAAGCAGCTAAACTGATGTTTTAAAAATCCCAGAAAAAGGGCTTTTGGATGTGGTTGCTCTAGTAAGAAAAAACCGTCGGCAAATCTGGTGTCATATCCCATTGTATTTGGTGCCACTTCTCTCTTCGAGTGTCACAACTCGTGGGTGTCATAATACATGTAATTTTTCATTCAGCATCACAGATTTGAATATCACTATAGTCAATTCTTTTTAGTGAGGCAAATTTGCACGGACTCGCAGGGGTACCCTTTTAGCTCTGAAAAGTTTCCGAACAGCTGATTGGTCGGAAGTATTTTTGTCCGACCAATCAGTTATTAGGAAACTTTTCCGAGCTTAAAGGGCACCCCTGCTAGTCGGTGTATTTCTGCCTCAATAAAAAAAATTGACTATAGTACAGTACTATTTGGAATATTAATATTTTGTTTAAGGATGAAATGGTCCCATCAAATCCTAGTCTGTGTAATTTTTAGATTGTTAATACAGTACAAAAGAAACGATAGATTCAGCATTTGATTTTATTGATCATAGGGCTACATATTTTGAGACAGTTATATTATGCTTTTTAGGTTAGTTAACTCATCTTGATATCTTTACCAGTATTTCTAAAATGTATATGATTGTGACATCTATTAAAAAGGTACAAATTCATTTTGAAACAGATTCAAAATACATGTGATGATTTTATCATGAAGCTCTATACTTTCTGGCATATCGTGGGTACGAGTATGTACTTGGATGTTGTTTACCTCAGTGAATAGCAGTGTATACATAGCCATATTTATCTCTGTTTGTGGGATCATACTGATGAAGGAGGACGTCTCCAACTTTTCGAATAGAGTGACTCGTCGATGAAGATGTTGCAGGATCTTGTTGGGTAATCTCTGCACGTTTCTGCGAAACGGTAACGCTGCTACCACTGTGTGTCTGACTATCTTCAGCTGATGGAGTGATCGGACTCAAAGTATCATTGTCGTCAGTAATTGTGTCAACTATGGCTCTAGGATATGGAATGGGATGTGTATTTTGATTAAAGCCAGTAAGTATAGGTGCTACATAAATTATACCATATCTAGTGCCATTCTGGTCCACATAAGTTCCATGACCAACTACCTCTCCATTAACATCCGTCTTTGCAGGGGCCTCTGTTTTATCTGCGTTTTCATTTGATTCTTGAACAGAATCAGTGTCCCCAGATGAGTATACACTTCCATGGGCATGAGATTCCTCTTCTGAAAGAATATGCCCCGTAGGGATGCCATTTTCTGCCCCTGGAACTGAAGGACCAACAGGTAAAGAATCTCCCTGAGCAACATAGCCAGTCTCGGCACTAGCTTTGTAGTCAATTTTTCGCTTGATTCCATCATCGGCAATGAACGAATAATGTCCAGTGACAGAATTAGCAGCATCAGCAGATTCAAAGCGAGAGCTCTTTGAGGTGTCGTAGGAGAAGGTGTAACTCCCATCGCCTGGAGAAGAGCTTGAGTGGGCTTCGTCAGTAGTGACTTCAGAATCAGGCGTAGAGGAAGGTGAATATTCTTGAGGAGTCACTATATAGGTTATCTTGTATTCATTTCCATTTTGGTCTATGTAAGTTTGATGGCCAACTACATTTCCATCTGGATCAGCATTAACAGCGTTTATATCAATGACTCCATTAGGAATCGTAATGGGATATTCATTAGAATTTAAGCTAGTAGTTGAAGGTGCCACATAAGTTATAGCATATTCAGTGCCATTGTTATCTATGTAAGTCAGTTGACCAACTTTTCCGCTGATCTCAGTTGATGTATCAGAGTGAATGCCTTTATCAGGAATAGGATTGTCATATTCTTCAAGGTTGATGTAAGTATTTGGAGCTGTTATATAGGTTATTTTGTGTTCATTTCCTAATTGGTCTACATAAGTTTGATGACCTACTACTCTCCCATACACATTAGTATCTGCATGAGATGCTGTTGCTGCTGCATCGCCGTTTTCATTTGATTCTATGGGATGATCAGTATGACCACCACCAGTAGGTTTTCCCTCCGGAAGAACTGTGTCACCAGTGGTGGCTGGAACTTCCTGACATTGAGCAGGTGCAGAATTAGAGTTAATATCTGAAGTTGGCGTTTCTTCCTTAATGCTTGTGACAAAACCAGTGTCCGATCCTGCTGTGTAGCGCACAGTGTATTGCAGTCCCTCAGGGACAACAAACCTATAATTTCCTTTAATGTTCAAGTTAGTATCGGCACTTTCTAACCTAGCACTATCTCCAGCATCATATTTGAAGAAGTAAGAGGAATCTGAGGGAGACTCAGTTTCTGTAAAATGAGCATTATCTTCAGCAGTGCTTGTGTGATGTTCATGTTGGGAAACGTTATCATCCGCAGTATGGTGTTCTTCACATGAATCTGTTTCTTCTGAAGACATTTCTTCTGAAGACATTTCTTCTGAAGACGTTTCTTCTGAAGAGGCTGCGTCTTCAGTGGTAACTGAAGCAGATGTCTGAGGGCTAACATTAGTCAATACTGATGCAAGAGCATTGGCCTCTTCTTCTGAAAGAACAGGAATAATATTTCCAGTCGGGATTCCACTTTCAGCACCTGGGACTGCATGTCCTCTTGGAAGTGAATCTCCTTCAGCAATATAACCTGTTTCAGAACCTGCTATGTAACTGATTCCATGGCTAATTCCATCATCGCCTTCAAATGAATAATGTCCAGATACTGAATTTTGAGCGTCGGCAGATTCTGATCTGGAGCTGCTAGATGTTTCATAGGAGAAGCTGTAACTCCCGTCATCACTAGCAGAACTCTTTATGACTGCAGGCTCTACTGATACATTTGCAGAGGAAGAGGAATGGCTTTCTACAGCCAAGGGCGTAATGGGTGGCGAGTCCTTTCGGATATTAAACCTAGGTTCTTCTGTTATTTTAAGACCAAAGTGATTGTCAGGCTGTGCAGGAAGATGAGCTCCATGTGGGACAAATCCCCGTTCATTGGCTGTGTATTCAAGCTTGATATCTGCTCCTGTAGGATCTTTGTAGCCAAATGCTCCCGATACTTCTCCAGGGGCTTGAATCATAGACTGCTCGTAAGCGCCGTCTCCAGTGTTGTATCCATATTTGTAAGTTCCATCGGAATGGAGGACGTAATACTGGGCCCGAGATCCCTGTCCTACGTCAGGTATATGATATTCCTCTGGTCGTGGGAAACCCAGTGTGCTAACCACCGCCAAGGACAACACAACCTGGAACAAAGGCAAAAGGTTAAAAAATTGTAATCGTTTGGAAGTGAACAAAGACATAAATAGATAATAATAGATACTCAAAGGTATAGTTCACTTTGTTTGTTGCATTTTTTATTTGCATAAATTGAGTGTAAAATATCACAAATATAAAAAAAAAAGTCCTGTTTGGCGGTTTTCATAACCACAATATAATCCTAATCCACATTTTTATCTTTCTACATAGTCCTGTAGCACATAAATATATATATATATATATATATATATATATATATATATATATATATAGATATATATGTATAGTTAGATGGAGATGGTTTGGGTATGCTCTTCGCACTCCCCAAGAGAGATTAGTTCATCAAAAGTTCAGCTCGGCTCCACAAGGAACTAGAAGAGTTGGAAGACCCAGGCCTACATAGCTGAGGACTATGAAGCGCGAAGTTTTGAATTAAAAGCTCAAGATAGAGGCGACAGGCGAAATCTAACTGAGGCCCTTTGCGTCAATAGGCGTAGGAAGAAATGATGATGATATATACAGAAAAAGGAGAGTCAAACCGATTGAAATAAGTAGGAAGGGATTTATATTAGTCTACATATCATCGTCAGCCGTTGCAAGCCCATTGCAGAACAAAGGCCTCAGACATGTCCTTCCACTTGTGTCTGTTTATGGTCTTCCTGTGCCAGCCCACGCCCGCAGACTTCCTTAGTTTGTTGAACCAGCGTCTTCTCTTCCTTCTTTTTTCTTTCTTTTGTAATATATATACAGTATATATATATGTATGTATATATATATATATATATATATATATATATATATATATATATATATATATATATACACACATACATACATATATATACAAAAAAAGAAACTCAGACAGGTTTAAATGATTAGGAGGGAATGTATTGTAAAGATGTAATTTCAAGAAAATATCTAGAATACACTCCGAGGCATAAACCTTTTTTTTTTTTAATTTTTTTCCCTGAGTCTTATCAGCTCAAAGCTGCAGATTTACTTGAAATATGTCACAGTGACTGAATTAACTCATTGTGATGTCAGCTGTTTTGAAAACCTGACCTTTGGACATTGAACTTCTAATATTGTGAACTTCAGAGTTGAGGAATTGACAAAATTCTTTATTCTGCCTTATTGTTTCGTATGCTGGATTCTTTTCAAGTTTCGATCCAGGTTTTGAGTTTTGCATTGCAAGTACTCTTGGGGAGTGGCATTGTGGTTCAGGATTGTTGAAGTCAATGTTCTGCCCTTACCAAGAGTGTACCCTCAAGCAAGAGAACTCTAACACAAGACAGTGGAAGACCCTGGTACAGAGGCTATGGCACTACCCAAGACTAGAGAACAATGGTTTGATTTTGGAGTGTCCTCCTAGAAGAGCAGCTTACCATAGTTAAAGAGTCTCTTCTATCCTTACCAAGAGGAAAGTATCTACTCAACAGTTTCAGTGCAGTAGTTAACTTCTTGAGAGAAGAAGGATTGTTTGGTAATCTCAGTGCTGTCTAAGTGTATGAGGTCAGTCGAGAATGTGTGAAGAATAGCCCACACTATTCGGTGTATGTGTCTGTAAAGATGAAATGAGTCGTAACCAGAAACAGAGATCCAATGTAATATTGTTTGGCTAGATACTCTAGCGGCAGTATCTCAACGGGTGGCTGGGGCTTTGGCTGCGTTTGTGTATATATATATATATATATATATATATATATATATATATATATATATATATATACATATATATATATATATATATATATATATATACATACATACATATATATATGTATATATATAAATAATATATTTATGTATATATATATAATAATAATAATAATAATCTATATATGTGTATATATATATATATATATATATATATAAATAGTATATTTATGTATATATATAGTAATAATAATAATAATAATCTATATATGTATGTATATATGATTAAATAATAAATGTGTCCGTTTCTATTCCACTTTAGTGTGCGTGTGTCTTATATGTATGAATGTTTGCCATCTATTTTTTGATAGTGGTATGTACTTGTAAGTATTCATATGGGTAACTTGTTAATTATTATTCTGATAGAGCTTCCCTTTTACCCCTGATCAGTGTTAAAAGTCTCTCTCTCTCTCTCTCTCTCTCTCTCTCTCTCTCTCTCTCTCTCTCTCTCTCTCAGAAAGTTTCGATGCTCTTAATATCAAGTGGTACCACTAATTCTCTTTCCTTGGTTCAAAAGTGTTGCCACTTATCCAGCTGCGCGCTTTTCCCTGTTAATATCAACTTTTTTTTTTTTTTTTTTTTTTTTTTGCTAATAGACTTTTTTTTTTTTTTTTTGCTAATAGACTTTTTTTTTTTTTTTTTTTTTTTTTTGCTAATAGACGTTCCTACATTCTTCTTCTTCTTCTCCTTCTTCTCCTTCTTCTTTGTCTGCATCATTCCCACCTTGTGGGGTCGATGTTTCTGGCCAGCGTTCTCCATCTACCTCTGTCCCACACTTCATCACCGGTTAATCCCTTTGATCGAAGGTCATCCTTGATACAGTCCATCCACCTTCGCTTTGGTCTCCCTCTCCTTCTCCTTCCCTGTACCTCCATTTCCATCACTCTCCTCCCAATATACTGTTCCTACATTAATTGACCTATTTTGAATATCTTGTCTTCCTTCATTGCTCAGGTATTGTTAGCTGTGCTATCTGGTTTCCCTTGCTAATTAATGTTTTGAAACCCTTTTCTCCTGTTGTTTTGGTAGATGCAACTGGTATACAATTTGTGTTTCTTTTATGTCTTAATATTATCACTATTTCTATTTTATTTTTTACCTTCGGACCAAATACACTTAAAGAATTGAGGTAGCCAATTGGAAACGTCCCTGGCTGGCGATATGCTGGACTGGGTTTCGAGTCTCTCTCAAGTTTGATAGTTTATTTTAGTGTTTGCCATCTCACTATCCTTAGTGGAGGCTGTAGGTCTACCTGCATAGTCATAAGCGGCCATTGCCAGGCCCTACCTGGTCCTAGCAGTAACACTGCCCTAGAGACTGACCACAGATACATATCAGCGCCCAAGCCCCCTCTCCACCTAAGATAGGACCAAGGAGGGCCAGGCAATGGCTGACCGAAAACTCCCCATCGTTAGCTCACAAGGATGGTAAGATTCCAGACACTACAAGAAACTATCGAGCTTGAGCGAGACTCGATCTCCCGTCCAGCAGAATGTCAGACAGGGACTTTCCCGCTAGGCCACCACCAAAATCTGTAATAATTGATTGATGATAAAACTAATGACGATGATAATAGAATTATTATTATTATTATTATTAATTGCTAAGCTATAACCCTAGTTGGAAAAGCAAGATGCTATAAGCCCAAGGGCTCCAACAGGGAAAAATAGCCCAGTGAGGAAAGGAAACAAGGAAAAATAAAATATCTTAAATTGAAATTGAGCAATGTAACCTTGAAAATTGAGATGGAAGTCATGGTAGACGGAGGCGAGTTGAATAGTAAAGTCATTGAAGAATTATATTTTCTTTTTCAAGGATTTTGACTCTTTTGATGAAGTTTTTTTTTCTAAGAAGCACAGATTTAATAGATGAAATTTAGATTTTCATTTGTAGCTAATTTTCATCTCTAATTTATTATTTTATCGCTTAATTTCAAAATTATATACTATAGTCAATTCTTTTTATCGAGGCAGATTTTGCACCGACTCGCAGGGGTGCCCTTTTAGCTCGGAAAAGTCTCCCGATCGGTGATTGGTTGGACATGATAATTCTAACCAATCAGCTACCAGGAAACTTTTTCCGAGCTAAAAGGGCACCGCTGTGAGTCAGTGCAAATGCGCCTCATTAAAAAAAATTAGTAAATTAATATTATATATTATATTATATAGAAGAGACTTTTTAGCTACGGTAAGCAGCTCTTTAGGAGAAGGACACTCCAAAATCAAACCCGTTGTTCTCTAGTCTTTGGTAGTGCCATAGCCTCTGTACCAGGGTCTTCCACTCTCTTGGGTTAGAGTTCTCTTGCTTGAGGGTACACTTGGGCACAATATTCTATCTTATTTCTCTTCCTCTTGTTTTGTTAAAGTTTTTATAGTTTATGTAGGAGATATTTGTTTTAATGTTACTCTTGAAATATTTTATTTTTCCTTAAGTTTCCTTTCCTCACTGGGCTATTTTCCCTTTTGGAGCCCCTGGGATTATAGCATCCTGCTTTGCCAAATATGGTTCTAGCCTAGCAAGTAATAATAATAATAATAATAATAATAATAATAATAATATTACAGTATAATAGTGTACGCGACCCGTAGAAAATGATGGATATTTATTTAGATATGCACATACACATAGGCCTAATCACATTCAACACATTCCCCAAACATCCCCCCTTTCCTAACTTTTATAGTTTATATATGACATATTAGTTTTGACGTTGTTACTGTTTTTAGAATGATTTATTGTTAATTTGTTCTCGTCATTTATTTATTTCCTTATTTCCTTTCCTCACTGGGCTATTTTTCCTTGTTGGAGCCCTTGAGCTTATAGCATCTTGCTTTTCCTACTAGGGTTGTAGCTTGGCTAATAATAATAATAATAATAATAATGATAATAATAATAATAACTACAACATGGCAGTTTCGGTAATTTGTGGAGAATGGTCTCTAACTTTATCTTTCGGAGTACTCCCTCTGACCAGGTATGACTACTCCCCTCCCCCTGGGCGTGACGGGAAAGATATATGCAATCATCATCATCATCATCATCATCATGAGCCGTCACTGGTTCACTGCAGAACAAAGGCCTCAGACATGTCCTTCCACTTGCGTCGGTTCACGGCCTTTCTGTGCCAGTCCTCACCCTCAAACTTTCCGAGTTTGTCAATCCATCGTCTTCTCTTCCTTCCTACTTCTTCTTTTACAATCGCTTGGGACCCATTCTGTTACTCTCAATGTCCATCTATTGTCTGCCATTCTCATTACATGTCCTGTCCATGTCCATTACTTATTTTACATGTTGTTGGAATATCCTTTATTATCCGTTTTGCTATTTTCTTGTCTCTTAGCGTTAGTCCCATCATTATTATTTTCATATATATATATATATATATATATATATATAGAGAGAGAGAGAGAGAGAGAGAGAGAGAGAGAGAGAGAGAGAGAGAGAGAGAGAGCACTCGCCCTTGTATTTTAGGTGTTAAAAGTCTTGAAGTAAACTTTCAAAGGCATGATCTCAAACTGCTGTCTCTACGTTTATTCATGTGTTAAAAGAGTAGGAGAAATCTCAGGTTAAAGGTTACTCGTGAGCGGCAGAAGCAAGCTAGGACCACGGAAAGGGACAAACAATGGCTGGATATGACCAAGCAGGTCGACATATTAGCTCCTCCAAACTCTCAGTTTGCAGACGCTATTAGAAACTATCTATCTTGCTCGGAACTCGAACTCTCGACTCACTGATTGCGAGACAGAGAAGACTTTCTCTTTAAATTCGTTCTGCACCAGTGTAGTCCTGAAAATATTGCAAATACTAGCAATAGAAAGTCTGGTTTTGACCATCACGCGACAACACAGAATAGAGCAACTCTTTTCGTCCTTATTTTTTGAAAACCTCTTGCTCTAAGAAATGCCTTCTTGATGTGGTTGAAATAATGGCTCCTTTTCAACAAGAGCATTTCTTTACCACAAAGTTTCGTCGTAAAACAAACGAGAGCACATGAAAAACTCATAAAAATACCTGGAAAACAGAAAAAACACCTGTAAATCAGAGAACACACCTGAAATCACTTTAAAAGCACCTAATAAAACAGAATAACACCTGGAAAGTGTAAAACCACCTGAAAAACTTTCAAACAGAAAAAACACCAGAAAACACTGTAAAAACACCTGGAAACACAGAGAAACACTAAAAACACCGGAAAAAATCTAAAAACACCGGAAAATACATAAAAAAACCCCATGGAAAACGGGAAAAACCACCTAAAAACGCATGATAAACATAAATGTAACTGATAAATAAGAAAAACTTCTGGAGAACAGTGAAAAATAGTGAAAAAACCATGATAAAATAGAAAAGCACCTGA
Source organism: Palaemon carinicauda (assembly GCF_036898095.1). Lineage (NCBI taxonomy): Eukaryota > Metazoa > Arthropoda > Malacostraca > Decapoda > Palaemonidae > Palaemon > Palaemon carinicauda. The sequence continues at coordinate 105,145,842 of NC_090725.1, read as the reverse complement.
TAAATAAAAAAAACTTCTAGAGAACACTTGAAAAACAGTGAAAAACAGTGAAAAAGCACCTGAAAAACAGTGAAATCTCTTGAAAACACCCAAGAAACGACTCTAACTCTACTTACTAAGCTAATCCACGTCGCCATGTTTGTTGGCGGTCTGGTAGATAACGTCTGTGCCCCGAAATGCGAATTAGTTTAGCCTTTTATATCAGTCCTTCGTGCCTTTGTACGTTCATGCGGTGGCCCCAAGGATGACAATACAATGCGGGATGCATATTTAGTTAAAAGGATCTCTAGAGGAGCATAATAACTAGGACTAGATGTGACCAAATTCTGGAATGATCATCCGAACCAGGCAGTTGAATCGGGGGAGCTTCAAAAGTTCAAACTTACAATGAATGTTAATTTATGTTTAAGTGGCTGACATGTCATTTTTATTATTATTATTATTATTATTATTATTATTATTATTATTATCATCCAAGCTACAACCCTAGTTGGAAAAGCAAGATGCTATAATCCCAAGGGCTCCAATAGGGAAAAATAGCCCAGTGAGGAAAGTAAATAAGGAAATCAATAAATGATGGGAACAAAATAACAATAAATCATTCTAAAAACAGTAACAACGTCAAAACAGATATGTCATATATAAACTATAAAAAGACTCATGTCAGCCTGTTCAGGTACATTTGCTGCAACTTTGAGCTTTTGAAGTTCTACTGATTCAACTACCCGATTAGGAAGATCATTCCACAACTTGGTCACAGCTGGAATAAAACTTCTAGAATACTGTGTAGTATTGAGCCTCATGATGGAAAAGGCCTGGCTATTTGAATTAACTGCCTGCCTAGTATTACGAACAGGATAGAATTGTCCTGGGAGATCTAAAAGTAAAGGATGGTCAGAGTTATGAAAAATCTTATGCCACATGTAATTTATAATGAACTAATTGGAAGATCTATTTTCATGTTACTGTTCTGTTATTTGATATTAATTGCTCTTTACTAATCGTGTAGTTTACTTATTTCCGTATTTCATTTTCCTAAATGGGCTATTTTTCCCTGTTGGAGCCCTTGGCTTATAGCATCCTTGGTTTCCAATTAATGTGGTAACTTGGCTAGTAATAATAATAATAATAATAATAATAATAATAATGATAATAATAATAATAATAATAATAATGATTATAATTATAATGATTATAATGATTATAATAATAATGATTATAATAATAATAATAATAATAATAATAATGATAATTGTAATAATTATAATAATTATTTTAATAGTGATTATTATAATAACTATTATATTGATAATTATAATAATAATAATTATAATAATAATAGTAATAATAATAACAATGAGAATAATAATAATAATAATTATTATTATAATAATTATAATGATAATAATAATAATAATAATAATAATAATAATAATAATAATAGCAGCAGCAAAATAAGAGAGATCTGTATTCCACCATGTGGCGTAAAAGTCCTTCAAACTTCGAGTTTTGTGGACGTCCCAGAATATCTTTCAGATGATCCTCAACATTTAACTATAATTATTATAACAAAGATGTCATCATCTTTACTTTTGGGGGGTAGGGGGGGGAGGGGGTTTGGTTAAGAGGTGGAGGCTGTGGAAGAAATGACTTCTGAATTGTAAATTCCCTTTGTATCAGTTTATAAGGGTGACGTTGCTTTTTTATTGTTATATAGTCATAAAAGGCTTTTATTTTTTTTATTTTTGTAGTTGTTATAGTTTAGTATTATTATTATTATTATTATTATTATTATTATTATTATTATTGTTATTGTTATTGTTATTGTTATTAGTATTGTTATTGTTATTATTTTATTGTTATTGTTATTATTTTATTGTTATTGTTATTATTATTTTATTGTTATTAATATTTTATTGTTATTATTGCTCTTATTATTATTATTATTATTATTATTGTTATTTTATTATTGTTATTATTATTATTATTATCATTATTATTGTTATTTTTATTGTTATTAGTATTGTTATTGTTATTATTTTATTACTATTAATATTTTATTATTATTATTATTATTATTATTATTATTATTATTATATATTAATTATTTATTATTACTTATTATTTTTTATCATTTTTATTATTTTTTATTATTATTTATTACTTAGTATTATTTATTATTTATTATTATTGTCAAAAATAATTAGAGACAAAAGCAAATAATGGAAAGAATTACCTAAAAGAAAAAGACTAAAGAAGATTTTTCTACTTTAATTCAGACCTCCGGAAAGCTAAAAGCCAATGGAAGCGGGAGGGGGGGGGGGTGTCTGTCCCTCATAGATGCGTTTTACGAGAATTGAGTTCTGAAGGACAGGACATTTAACGATCAAAAACCTTAAGAATAGATAGAAGATTAAACCTAGATGAAGGAAAGGGGGTAGAAATGCTTTAAAAGCAAGCAGGAGGTGTGAGGGGGAGGGGGTTAGTGGATCCCTCTCATACGCAGTTACGAGAATTCCCCTTGGCTGGAGATTACAAGGCCCTATCCCGAATTTTGATTGAGCTGGGGACTCTCGGTGGAATGCTAAGTAGGCAGGTTGATGGTCTCGAAGTTGTGTCTTCCACTGAACTCTCCCTCTCCTCTGTGTCATCTCGCCAATCTGAACTATCCCTCTCTTCTATGAAATCTTGAAGATCTTTGCTTTCCCTCTCCTCTGTGTCATTTCATCAATCTGAACTATCCCTCTCTTCTATGATATCTTGAAGATCTTTACTATCCCTCTCCTCTGTGTCATTTCATCAATCTGAACTATCCCTCTCTTCTATGATATCTTGAAGATCTTTACTATCCCTCTCCTCTGTGTCATTTCATCAATCTGAACTATCCCTCTCTTCTATGATATCTTGAAGATCTTTACTATCCCTCTCCTCTGTGTCATTTCATCAATCTGAACTATCCCTCTCTTCTATGAAATCTTGAAGATCTTTACTTTCCCTCTCTGTGTCATCTTGACAATGTCAACTATCCCTCTCTTCTATGAAATCTTGAAGATCTTTACTATCCCTCTCCTCTGTGTCATTTCATCAATCTGAACTATCCCTCTCTTCTATGATATCTTGAAGATCTTTACTATCCCTCTCCTCTGTGTCATTTCATCAATCTGAACTATCCCTCTCTTCTATGATATCTTGAAGATCTTTACTATCCCTCTCCTCTGTGTCATTTCATCAATCTGAACTATCCCTCTCTTCTATGAAATCTTGAAGATCTTTACTTTCCCTCTCTGTGTCATCTTGACAATGTCAACTATCCCTCTCTTCTATGAAATCTTGAAGATCTTTACTATCCCTCTCCTCTGTGTCATTTCATCAATCTGAACTATCCCTCTCTTCTATGATATCTTGAAGATCTTTACTTTCCCTCTCTGTGTCATCTTGACAATGTGAACTATCCCTCTCTTCTATGAAATCTTGAAGATCTTTACTATCCTTCTCCTCTGTGTCATTTCATCAATCTGAACTATCCCTCTCTTCTATGATATCTTGAAGATCTTTACTTTCCCTCTCTGTGTCATCTTGACAATGTGAACTATCCCTCTCTTCTATGAAATCTTGAAGATCTTTACTATCCCTCTCTTCTATGATATCTTGAAGATCTTTACTATCCCTCTCCTCTGTGTCATTTCATCAATCTGAACTATCCCTCTCTTCTATGATATCTTGAAGATCTTTACTATCCCTCTCCGCTGTGTCATTTCATCAATCTGAACTATCCCTCTCTTCTATGAAATCTTGAAGATCTTTACTATCCCTCTCCTCTGTGTCATTTCATCAATCTGAACTATCCCTCTCTTCTATGATATCTTGAAGATCTTTACTATCCCTCTCCTCTGTGTCATTTCATCAATCTGAACTATCCCTCTCTTCTATGAAATCTTGAAGATCTTTACTTTCCCTCTCTGTGTCATCTTGACAATGTCAACTATCCCTCTCTTCTATGAAATCTTGAAGATCTTTACTATCCCTCTCCTCTGTGTCATTTCATCAATCTGAACTATCCCTCTCTTCTATGATATCTTGAAGATCTTTACTTTCCCTCTCTGTGTCATCTTGACAATGTGAACTATCCCTCTCTTCTATGAAATCTTGAAGATCTTTACTATCCCTCTCCTCTGTGTCATTTCATCAATCTGAACTATCCCTCTCTTCTATGATATCTTGAAGATCTTTACTTTCCCTCTCTGTGTCATCTTGACAATGTGAACTATCCCTCTCTTCTATGAAATCTTGAAGATCTTTACTATCCCTCTCCTCTGTGTCATTTCATCAATCTGAACTATCCCTCTCTTCTATGATATCTTGAAGATCTTTACTATCCCTCTCCTCTGTGTCATTTCATCAATCTGAACTATCCCTCTCTTCTATGAAATCTTGAAGATCTTTACTTTCCCTCTCTGTGTCATCTTGACAATGTGAACTATCCCTCTCTTCTATGAAATCTTGAAGATCTTTACTATCCCTCTCCTCTGTGTCATTTCATCAATCTGAACTATCCCTCTCTTCTATGATATCTTGAAGATCTTTACTTTCCCTCTCTGTGTCATCTTGACAATGTGAACTATCCCTCTCTTCTATGAAATCTTGAAGATCTTTACTATCCCTCTCCTCTGTGTCATTTCATCAATCTGAACTATCCCTCTCTTCTATGATATCTTGAAGATCTTTACTATCCCTCTCCGCTGTGTCATTTCACCAATCTGAACTATCCCTCTCTTCTATGATATCTTGAAGATCTTTACTTTCCCTCTCTGTGTCATCTTGACAATGTGAACTATCCCTCTCTTCTATGAAATCTTGAAGATCTTTACTATCCCTCTCCTCTGTGTCATTTCATCAATCTGAACTATCCCTCTCTTCTATGATATCTTGAAAATCTTTACTATCCCTCTCCGCTGTGTCATTTCACCAATCTGAACTATCCCTCTCTTCTATGATATCTTGAAGATCTTTACTTTCCCTCTCTGTGTCATCTTGACAATGTGAACTATCCCTCTCTTCTATGAAATCTTGAAGATCTTTACTATCCCTCTCCTCTGTGTCATTTCATCAATGTGAACTATCCCTCTCTTCTATGATATCTTGAAGATCTTTACTATCCCTCTCCGCTGTGTCATTTCACCAATCTGAACTATCCCGCTCTTCTATGAAATCTTGAAGATCTTTACTTTCCCTCTCTGTGTCATCTTGACAATGTGAACTATCCCTCTCTTCTATGAAATCTTGAAGATCTTTACTATCCCTCTCCTCTGTGTCATTTCATCAATGTGAACTATCCCTCTCTTCTATGATATCTTGAAGATCTTTACTATCCCTCTCCTCTGTGTCATTTCATCAATCTGAACTATCCCTCTCTTCTATGAAATCTTGAAGATCTTTACTTTCCCTCTCTGTGTCATCTTGACAATGTGAACTATCCCTCTCTTCTATGAAATCTTGAAGATCTTTACTATCCCTCTCCTATGTGTCATTTCATCAATCTGAACTATCCCTCTCTTCTATGATATCTTGAAGATCTTTACTTTCCCTCTCTGTGTCATCTTGACAATGTGAACTATCCCTCTCTTCTATGAAATCTTGAAAATCTTTACTATCCCTCTCCTCTGTGTCATTTCACCAATCTGAACTATCCCTCTCTTCTATGATATCTTGAAGATCTTTACTATCCCTCTCCGCTGTGTCATTTCACCAATCTGAACTATCCCTCTCTTCTATGAAATCTTGAAAATCTTTACTTTCCCTCTCTGTGTCATCTTGACAATCTGGTCTATCCCTCTCCTCTGTAACATCTGTACAATCTAAACTTTTCATGGCCTCTTTACTATTTCGTCTATCGAACAAAGTTCAGTATTCATCCTCTTAGAATGCATTATCTTTTCTGAGTCCTTTTCCTTTTCAAGATATCCTGTTTTGTCAAACCTTAGATTTTGGCCAAATTCTTAAAAAGTCCTTCCATAGTCCTTTGTTTCTTGATTTTAAGTCCCGAATCTTGCCCATTCCTTAGAAAATCCTTTATTCTTTGGTAATTTCCATATCAATTTTCAATCCCCAGGATTTTCTCTGGGTTATAACTTACATCAAACATCATTTTTTTTTTTTTTTTTTAGAAGACCTTTATCTCGTTCAGATTCATGTGGAGTTTTCCCGGTTGGTTTTGGTTTAGCTTAACCAGTCATATGCCAACGTAGGTCCTTATCTAAAGAGAGTAGTAAGCTAAAAAATGCCGCACTTTTTCACATGGTTGAATCCAAGATGGCCGCCATCCAAAATTCTTGATATTAGCTTTTTTCACGATACTAGTTATTCTATCGATTATTTTTTACTGGAAATGAATTGAAATGAAGTCCAAGAGAAATTTCCTATTCAGATACTATACATAATTTTGAAAATTTTTCCTAAAACAAGATGGCGGCCATCTAAATTTGACAAATATGATGCAAACTTAGAATTTTAAATCATTTGATTTGCATCATTTTTGTAATCAAATTTAACTGTTGTTTGCATTATTCATAAAATGAAAATCTAGAATTTTACTTCACCGTGAACTCTATATTCTGGTTTATCAAAAGAAAGAACAATGAATTTCCTTTATTACTGGCTTGGCCAAATCTTTTAGAATGCCAACTGTTCTCGCTTGCGCATTTGGTCAAGAATCAATTTTTTTTTTTTTTACATTTTAGTATTCGACCACCAAGATCCAAAAACACGTATCAGATAAGTTCACCTCATAGGTTTATTCAGCTTTCTAATAAAATCTAAGTGTGACTTGGTGGGCAAGTCACGCTTACTTCAGTCTTTTGTATGTGGGGTCAAGTCCTACTACAGAGTTTATTTGGCTAATTCACTCTCGAGTATAGACTAGTAGCATTTACAAGTCCAAAATACTATGAGGAAGTCGAGAAAGTACTGGATAATTTGGTCATTTGATTGTATGTCTTCTCTCGCCTTTGTATTTACCTTCTCATAGAATATATGTCCATTGTCATCTTGTTGTTTTACTCTGAATTATTGTATTGCATTTTATAGAAGTGTAACTTTAATAAACTGTTACACCTTAATTTCCATTGGAAGTCTTGACTCTAGAACCCAGCAACATGAGGGGGGCAAGCCAGCCTCAACTTGGTGCCGGTCCCAATGCCCCGGGTTGGCGGCAGTAAAGGCCTCCGGCTATGAAAAATTAGCCAAGACCAATATGACCAGTGGAAATTGTGAGATTAGAATTAATGCTAGGGTATATATATATGATGAAGTGTGAGACAGAGGTAGATGGAGAACACTGGCCAGAAACATCGACCCCACATAATGTGGGAAAAGATGTAGACAAAGAAGAGGCAGTCTTACTCTAGAGTTAAATTCTATCACAAGACACTTAAAAGTTCCATGAAACTGGCATTCAAGTTAATTGTAGTATTTATTTCATGTATTGTTGTTTAATATCCTTGTCTCAGTGGAAGAAGTTTTATATTTACTCAATTCTAACAAGAATAACCCGTAACTCTTTGTGTGTTCGGAAAGAAGTTGTTTAGTAATCCTTGAAATATGTGAATGTCAACTAAATCAGAGATTTTGCAAAGTTTCAGAGAGCTGAATTTTCTCAGCCTTTCAGTTAGCGTGTAAATATGTCAGACATTTTTCACGTTGCTAAAGATATTCAAAGTTAATGGAACTGGTTTTATCTTAACCAATTATGAAAATATCTAGGCAGGAAAAGTCGTGATGAAATATTCTTGCTTTATTTTTTGGGGTTTACATGATAAACATTTTTATATGCGTGTTGAGATAAAGAATATTCCTAGTTTTGTCTTCTGAATATAAACTCTGAGAGGATATTGTTCTGAAAACTATGTACAGGCAAATTGAACTAGAAATTAATCCTTTTTTTATAAGAGATGATATATCTAACAAGAATAAAAAAAGTTTACTATTTACATGGAAAGAATATGATTTTATAAAAGACATGTTGGTCAATTTAACATGAATCTATATTCAGAGCAAATTAATCCTTACATCAATGGACAATATTTAATGACTACTGTGGAATATTCAAATAGATAATTCGATTACCAGACGTGCCATGTCAAAAGCGTCCTAACACTAGCGACGAAGTGCAGTGAAGACGTAGCCATATTTATCCCTGTTCACGGCGTCGTACTGATGAAGGAGAACGTCGCCAACCACGCGACTTGAGTGACCTGCTGACAGCGATGATCTTTGTGGTGATGATGGACTTGCAGGTCTAGCTGGTGAAGTTGCAGCAGGAGATGGTGCTGAATATGCAGAAACAGCAGCTGTAGTCCTAGAAGGGGAAGCAGCAGAAGTTTGTGCCGCACTAGCAGTACTAAGTCCTGCAAGGGCATTGGCCTCAGCTTCAGAAAGAACTGGCAGGATTCGTCCGGTAGGAATTCCACTCTCAGCTCCAGGAACAGGAGGTCCAACAGGGAGAGAGTCTCCTTCAGCTATGTATCCAGTCTCAGAACCCGCTATGTAGTCGATTTTCCTGTTGACTCCATCATCAGCCACAAATGAATAGTGTCCAGTAACAGAATTGTGAGCATCAGCAGATTCTGAGCGAGAACTGCTGTCGGTTTCGTAAGAAAAACTGTAGCTTCCATCATCTGCAGCAGAACTTCTTACCTGTGCAGGAGCCACAGCACTTATTAATGTTGGAGCCTTTGCTGGTGAAAGAGAACTAGGAGCTGAATATGCCGTTGCACTGGTGACAGGTTTTTTTCCATCAACTCCAGTTACAGAAGTAGCATCAGGAGCTACGGGAAGATGATCTCCAGTAGCAATAAAGCCAGTATCCGATCCTGCTACGTAATTGACGGTGAGTCTGTGACCCTCAGGTGGTACAAAGCTATAAGAGCCCTTAACATTTAGGTCAGCATCAGCACTTTCAGTTCGTGCACTGTCACCTGCATCATAATTGAAAGAATAGGAGGCATCAGAAGTACGAGAACCAGCAGTCTTAGTAAGAGAAGCGGTACCAGCATAATTGACAGCAGACGATCCTGTTTGTGGTGTTGCACGCAGAGAGCTAGATCCAGAAGTGGCAGCAGCTAAAGCATTTGCTTCCTCCTCTGAGAGAATAGGAAATATTCTTCCAGTGGGAATGCCAGACTCTGCTCCAGGGACTGGAGGACCAACAGGTAAAGAATCTCCTTCAGCAATATAGCCAGTCTCTGCATTAGCAGTGTATTTGATTGCTCTATTAATTCCATCATCACCAACGAAAGAATATTGTCCATCAACAGAATTCTGAGCATTAGCAGATTCTGAACGAGAGCTGCTTGATGTCTCATAGGCAAAATTATAGCTCCCATCATCACTAGCAGAACTTCTTACCTGAGCCACTTCGACAGGAATTTGTGCAGCAATGGTATTTTGAGCTGTTACTGTTGGAGCAGGTTTAGAAGACGAGTAAACATTTACTGCTGGTGAAGGGACTGCTCCGCTAGCTTTAGAACCAAAATCAGCATCAGGAGCTACAGGAAGGTGTTCTCCTGTAGCAACAAATCCAGTAGCTGATCCTGCAACATAATTGACAGTAAGCCTGTGTCCCTCTGGAGGAACAAAGCTGTAAGTTCCTTCAACATTCAAGTCAGCATCGGCTTTTTCAGATCGGGCACTATCTCCTGCGTCATAACTGAAGGAATAAGAGGCATCTCTTGATCCAGTGGTTGTTGACTTAGTACCAGCAACATTTTTGAATGCTGGAGATTGTGCAGCTGAGGATGTGGATGATGCAGAAGGTGCTGAATGTGTTTGAGGAGCAGTATAGGATGTAGAGGATGTGGCTGCAGCCAGGGCATTAGCTTCATCTTCTGTGAGGATGGGAAGAATCCTTCCAGTAGGAATTCCGCTCTCAGCTCCAGGGACGGCAGGCCCAATAGGAAGTGAATCTCCTTCAGCAATATAACCAGTGTCCGATCCTGCAATGTAATTGATTGCACGATTGACTCCATCATCCGCAACAAAAGAGTACTGTCCTGTTACCGAGTTACGAGAATCGGCAGATTCTGAGCGGGAGCTGCTAGAGGTATCATATCCGAAGCTATAACTTCCATCGCCTCCAGAAGAACTTCTAATTTCTGCAAATTCTAGTGGAACAACAGGAGCTGGAGCAGCAGCAGGAGATGGTGATGGAGCACTGTATGGAATAACAGGAGTACCAGCTGCTGTAGTAGATGCTCCTCTTACTTTTGCTCCAACATCACTGTCAGGTCCCACAGGCAGGTGTCCACCGCGAGGGAGGAATCCTCGTTCATCAGCTGTGTATTCAAGCTTGATATCAGCTCCTGTAGCGTCTTTGTAACCGAATGCTCCTGAGACTTCTCCAGGAGCCTGTGCCATTGACTGTTCATAAAGGCCGTCTCCTGAATCGTAACCATATTTGAAAGTGCCATCAGAGTGTAGTACATAATACTGGGAGCGAGATCCCAGTCCCACAGTGGGGATTTTGTACTCGGCATCTGGCTGTGGAAAACTCAGGGTGCTAACCACCGCCAAGGACAACACCACCTGCAGGAAAGGAAAAGCATCACTTTGTTAGAGACAGTGATTATTGATTGTTAATTTTAGCATTTATATTAGGTCATATAGAATTCAGTGCATTGTATCACACCAGTATGTGTGTTGAACATACCATAATAATGGGATGTTCTTACACAGAAATGGTTATATGTGTATATTCGTGTGTGGATGATTTGTATTCTGTTTTAAAAGCTAGAAGTTGGTAAAGTCCCACTTGGAAGCAGAATTGTTTGGCAGATAAGAGCTAGGGAGAAAGGTTAACGAAGAGTCTAAGGAAGCAATTGGTGAATTCCATTGGTTGGATTAATAATATTTTTCTTCGTTTACAAAAAAATGGAAAACAATATCTGATTAGCAAATGATTACCTTTTGTATTCTTAATTGTCACTTACAAGAAAGAAAAAAATTTAAGGGTAGGAAATATAATTAGCCGAAGAAGAATAGTGGTAAGATGAGTAAAATTTCAACCAAAATACTGGAGTTTAGAGTTTACCAAAAACTCCATAGTTTGTCACTAAGCATCATTTCTTTGACATGTTTTTGACATTCAAAAGACCACTTTTAAAATTACTTGGTTTTTTTTTTCAAAATCTATTTTCGGAAATCAAAGTTTATGTAATGACATATATTTTTGTATGTATGTATGAGGGAGAGAGAGAGAGAGAGAGAGAGATGTTCTACTCACTAAGCTAATCCACGTCGCCATGTCTGTGGCGGATCTGGGCCGAGATGTAAGTGTACCAAGATCTGATTTACTTTAGCCTTTTATACCTGTCCTGGTCGCGTTTGTTCGTTCGTTTGTCCGTGTGTTCGTTCGCTTGGCATTGAAGATGACCATCATAAGCAAGTTCTCTTGCAATTCTGGAATGAGATCAGGGAGGGGGCTGGTCCTTGGGGTGGGGAAGGGGTTGGGTTTAGGTCCTTCAGTCGAGTTATTCAAGGAATTGCCCAATTACTCTTTTTTACAGTTCTAGTTGTAATATATGTATATAGAAGTATGTTTATTTAATTAGTGTTTGCATATATGTGATTGAGAAGAGAAGAGATCTTAGCTTCTACCAACGGTCGCTAGATGGAATCACTTTCCTCATGAGAGAATTAATTACACTATATTTACTTTATCCTGTTATGTGGTTCTGTACCGAGACCCAAATATTATTATTATCCAAAATACAAAATGGCTGAACATTTTAATAATCTTAATTTTGAAACACTGAGGTGTGTTTAGCAATCTCTCTCTCTCTCTCTCTCTCTCTCTCTCTCTCTCTCTCTCTCTCTCTCTCTCTCTCTCTCTCTTCTCGTTTTGAAATTATTCATAAGTATTTCTGGAAAAAGATGTCTTAAGGTCAATAAAATGTGAAAGTGTATTTTAAAGAGCATATTGGGTAGTTTAAATCTCGGTTGGGTGTTTTAAATTTAACAGAAGAAACTAAACAAGGTAATTGAAAGGGACGTCTCTTGCAAATTAAGGAAATTGAAAGTCATAAAAAGTGCTATAAGGTATATCTGCTAGTCTTGAAATCTTCCCTGCAGTAGCAACAGGTGTTCAATGTTCTTTCATAACAATTGCCTTGATCAATAAAGAAAGATCCGGTGATTATAGAGATATCTATTATCAATTCCTTATCGAATATTATTTTTAAGATATATTTGTGATTATAAACTTAATCATTTTCCAAGTTATTTAGTTTGGGTTTGGTTAGGTTAGGTTAGGTTAGGCCACATACCAAAACAGATAGAAAATCGGCGGCCATATTCGAAAGGTAGGCCACATACTGAACCGGCACCTGCTTTCCTTTAGAGGATTCCCTTTCTGACAGTAATTGGGTCACAAGAAAGGGAAGTTTGGCTATGTGCCAACACATAGCAGTTTCTAACTACATGGAAGCATCTGGACATGTTTATTGTGATGTACAAATACAATTCATCACATGTGGTCTTCTTAGCAACTACGTCTTTATACAGGAAGACTCCCTATGCTCCTCAAAGGCAATTTAAGCATATATAGAGAAGTAGTTCGTTGAAGGGTGGTTTTTTAACAAGATAGCATATCTCTGAAGGGTACGTAATAAGGGGGACAGCATTTGTGCAAAATCAGAAGGGCAGGTTTCAAGCAATATTTTTTGGTTTAAAGGTCACCTATGGTTGACAGAGGCAAGGGACAGTTTCAATGCCCAAGAGACTGACCAAATATGCATATTATCAGCGCCCAAGTCCCTTTTTCCCCAAGCTAGATCCAGGGAGTGCCAGGATATGGCAGTAGGCTCCCTCAAACTGCATATATCCTTAGCTCACAAGGGTGTTAATGTTGCAGACACTATAGGAACCTAGCGAACTTGAGACGGTCTCAAACCAAAGTCCAGCAGATCAGCATAAGGGACGCTTCCAGTAGCCAACACAACTCTTGGTTTAGTAATAGTGAATTTCACGTGTATGCCATTGTTTTTTTCTGTTTTGGAAAAGGGACAATCAATAAGCCCAATGGGATTTCACGTTTGGAATTGTCCAGTAGTCTTCAACCACACACATTGCCGTAAGGAACTCTGCATTCTTCCATAGATTTTCAAACCAGAATAGATAGAAAAGAACACTGGGTTCTTGATGTAACTTTGAGCTTTTTTAGTAGAAACAAGATTTTACTGCTTCAGTGGAGAGGTACATAGAACTACTGTAGATGCTTTAATAACTAGAGCAGTATTTTCAACACAAAGATCATTGTTTAAAGTTTAAAAGCTATTCCAATCATTGGATAGCTTATGTGTAGAATTGTATGGATTAGGCATAGAAGTTTTTGGACTTTGTAATAGGTTTTCTAAAGTGTGCTTCTTTCATGGTTCCTAATATTCAAATATCTTCATATCTCTCAATCTCCTTTTTTGTTTGAAATAATAATGTATTTAAGCTTATATAGAAATGACTATTTGCAGTGAAGGTTATTTCTTCGTAATGGTAGAACTGTAACTAAATCAACTTTTTATATATTTTGCGACTTTAAACAGCGTCAAGTGAGTAAGAGAACCTTTGGTTGGGATCAAGAATTTTAATATGCATCAAAGGAAGCTAAGGAATCATATTCCACCTCAAAATGTAGCAGGTAATATTAACATTGTTAGGTTGCAGAGCTTGCCGTACTATGTTCTAACATTTTGAAGCCAATGGTGCAAAAATTGTCTGCATTAAAATGAAGGATGTCAGAAAAGGCAGTTATATACTCGTAATAGTTCCTTGATGGTTCCCTGTATCAGAAAAAAAGGCATCATAGCTGCAGTAATGGTTTGAAAACACTGATTTTTAAGCTGGATAGAATCAAAAGGAACATCAGCTGAGGCCTCAAGTGTTGTAACTCAACTTTTCACTCTCAATAGCTTAGTTCTTTCCAGTTTGGACATAGACCACAACTCCATAGGCATGTGAGTTAGACTTAAGTATGATACATACCCATCAACTTTGATTTCTGTGTTGAGACATTCCAGTTCCATTTCAGAATTGGATTATCTGTGTACATATTGTAACTGTGACTCTCATCAGTTGAATGGTGTACTATCCAGGGAGTATTTCAACCCAGCTTCAGTGTGAAGACCGGAGAACCAATGTATCGGTCCTTGAGATTTCATCCTCTAAAAAGACGGTCCAACCTCTAAGGCTTTCCTGGCTTTAGATCAACAATAACCTTGCTGTAGTGCATCAGGATATACAGACTCACTTTTTGGTGAATTATATGATGTGGTTGTTCTGTAATTTACCACAACAGATCATTTGAGTTTAGACCCGTCATCCCAACTTGATGCTTATTTTGAGATGAGATGACACATGCGAGTTATTCAGAGCCAAGAACCCTGTCAACTTGTAAGTAATTCTATAAAAATCTCTCATGTTATTATAATTTGCCAATTAATAAATTAAATAAAAACATGTTTAAGTTAAATAAGTTATTAGCAATTCGGATTCGTTAGAAAATCTAATCAGGACAAAAAAAGGTTTGATTTTTAGCTGGAAGTTAACATTGACCTTGACCTTTGACCTTAACATGCATTAATTGGGTGGGATTTTTGTACACTCAAATATGAACCAAGTTTGAAGTCTCTGTGATAACGATGTCCAAACCTGTGGCTGATTACGTGAATTGGTATTTTGCTTGAGCGTGACCTTCACCTTTGACCTTGACCTTCCAAAATCTAATCATTTCCTGATTTTTACATAATAGTTAATCCATGCAAGTTTTATTACTCTTCGATTAAAATTGTGACCAGGACGCTGTTCACAAACAAACACACATACAAACAGGGGATAAAACGTTACCTCCATCCAACTTCGTTGGCGGAGGTAATAAAATCTGAAGTTCATTCTAATCAGCATACTTAAATTCTTCCAGTTTAGGATTTTAGTGTTTACTTAATTCTTTGTTTTTTTCCTCATTCTGAAGTTGTTAGAAGAACATAAGTATTTCTATGGCCTATTGGAGTTAACGTTCAACTCAAACATATGATTAATATTGTGATTTTCAAACACACATCTACTGGAGCAGAAATTGTTTGACTTGAATCTCTCCCTTTTCAATGTAGCTATTAATCCATTTCTTTCATGTCTTCAGGGCAAAGTTAGCTCATTCTTTTGAATAACATATTCACATAGTGCCATAGAGACGGATTTCTTAAACACTGAAAGGTGAAAGGTTCCATTATCTTATAACTTTTAATCATAGTGTCAAGTTGGTGATGATTAAGTAATGAACCATGACTTATTCTAGACAGAAGTAACAAACACGTCTTGAATTTATAGAAGATTATGGACTCTTTAGTCCATTCTAATGAGAGTAATATTTTAACTTGTAGAATGTTAAATGTAAACAATTGTGAAAAAATATAGTTAACCTTCAGATTAGAGAAGAACATAATCATAATTGTATTGAATATATTGATGATGAAATAAAATTCGTGTCAAGGTTTTCCTTTTATTCTCGTTTATATAAAAACATAAATGGAACATCTTTCCAAGGCACAGAGGAAACGACTGTGTAAACGAACGCATTTTATTTGAAGAAAAAAATAGTTCATGATTTATTTTTTATTTTTTGTTAGTTGCTTTCTTTTTATGAACTTTTTTTTTCACGTTGCTTGTCGCTGGATTACATTCCGTAAGGAATTGTGATAACTATGTACAACACTACTGAGAGGAAGCTCTCAAGACGTGCATGGTCCTTAAGGGGTCCACAGTCATTGATAAAGTTGTGATAAAAATGATAGAAGACATTTGATTTTGAATTTGATTTAGAACAAAATTTAAAATGATATCAAAGAGAATATTTCTGTAATGGGTGAAGTTTAAAGATAGTAAGAAAAAAGAACAATATAACTGAATAGAAATATTTCAACATTAGCGACGAAGTGTAGTGAAGACGTAGCCATATTTATCCCTGTTCACGGCGTCGTACTGATGAAGGAGAACGTCGCCAACCACGCGACTTGAGTGACCTGCTGACAGCGATGATCTCTGTGGTGAAGATGGGCTAGCAGGTCTAACTGGTGAGGTTGTAGCAGGGGATGGCGCTGCATATGCTGTAGCCGCAGCAGCCGTAGTTCTAGAAGGGGAAGCAGCAGAAGTTTGTGCAGCACTAGCAGTACTAAGTCCTGCAAGGGCATTGGCCTTGGCTTCAGAAAGAACTGGCAGGATTCGTCCAGTAGGAATTCCACTCTCAGCACCAGGAACAGGGGGTCCAACAGGGAGAGTCTCTCCTTCAGCTATGTACCCAGTCTCAGAACCAGCTATGTAGTCGATTTTCCTGTTGATTCCATCATCAGCCACAAATGAATAGTGTCCAGTAACAGAATTGTGAGCATCAGCAGATTCTGAGCGAGAACTGCTGTCGGTTTCATAAGAAAAACTGTAGCTTCCATCATCTGCAGCAGAACTTCTTACCTGTGCTACCTGTGCAGGAGCCGCTGCACTTATTGATGATGGAGCCTTTGCTGGTGAAAGAGAACTAGGAGCAGAATATGCTGTTACACTGTTGACAGGTTTTTTTCCATCAACTCCTGTTACAGAAGTAGCATCAGCAGCTACTGGAAGATGATCTCCAGTAGCAATAAAGCCAGTATCCGATCCTGCTACGTAATTGACAGTGAGTCTGTGGCCCTCGGGGGGTACAAAGCTATAAGAGCCCTTAACATTAAGGTCAGCATTAGCACTTTCATATCGTGCACTGTCACCTGCATCATAATTGAAAGAATAGGAGGCATCAGAAGTACGAGAACTAGCAGTCTTAGTAAGAGCAGCGGTATCAGTATAAGCAACAGCAGATGATCCTGTTTGTGGTGCGGCACGCTGAGAGCTAGATCCAGAGGTGGCAGCAGCTAAAGCATTTGCTTCCTCCTCTGAGAGAATAGGCAATATTCTTCCAGTGGGAATGCCAGACTCTGCTCCAGGGACTGGAGGACCAACGGGTAAAGAATCTCCTTCAGCAATGTAGCCAGTCTCTGCATTAGCAGTGTATTTGATTGCTCTATTAATTCCGTCATCAGCAACAAAAGAATATTGTCCATCAACAGAGTTCTGAGCATTAGCAGATTCTGAACGAGAGCTGCTTGACGTCTCATAAGCAAAATTATAGCTGCCATCATCACTCGCAGAGCTTCTTACTTGAGCCACTTCGACAGGAGTTTGTGCAGCAATGGTATTTTGAGCTGTTACTGTTGGAGCAGGATTAGAAGAGTAAACATTTACTGCTGGTGAAGGGACTACTCCGCTAGCTCTAGAACCAAAATCAGCACCAGGAGCTACAGGAAGGTGATCTCCTGTAGCAACAAATCCAGTAGCTGATCCCGCAACATAATTGACAGTAAGCCTGTGTCCCTCTGGAGGAACAAAGCTGTAAGTTCCTTCGACATTCAAGTCAGCGTCGGCATTTTCAGATCGAGCACTATCTCCTGCGTCATAACTGAAGGAATAAGAGGCGTCTGTTGATCCAGTAGTTGTTGACTTAGTACCAGCAACAGTTTTGAATGCTGGAGATTGTGCAGCTGAGGAGGTGGATGATGCAGAAGGTGCTGAATGTGTTTGAGGAGCAGAATAGGATGTAGAGGATGTGGCTGCAGCCAGGGCATTAGCTTCATCTTCTGTAAGAATGGGAAGAATCCTTCCAGTAGGAATTCCACTCTCAGCTCCAGGGACGGAAGGCCCAATAGGAAGTGAATCTCCTTCAGCAATATAACCAGTGTCCGATCCTGCAATGTAATTGATTGCACGATTGACTCCATCATCCGCAACAAAAGAGTACTGTCCTGTTACCGAGTTACGAGAATCGGCAGATTCTGAGCGTGAGCTGCTAGAGGTATCATATCCGAAGCTATAACTTCCATCACTTCCAGCAGAACTTCTAATTTCTGCAAATTCTAGGGGAGCAACTGGTGCAGGAGCAGCAGCAGGTGGTGGAGATGGAGCACTGTATGGAATAACAGGACTACCAGCTGCTGCAGTAGATGCTCCTCTTACTTTTGCTCCAAAATCACTGTCAGGTCCCACAGGCAGGTGTCCTCCGCGAGGGAGGAATCCTCGTTCGTCAGCTGTGTATTCAAGCTTAATATCAGCTCCTGTAGCGTCTTTGTAACCGAATGCTCCAGAGACTTCTCCAGGAGCCTGTGCCATTGACTGTTCATAAAGGCCGTCTCCTGAATCGTAGCCATATTTGAAGGTGCCGTCAGAGTGTAATACATAATACTGGGAGCGAGATCCCAGTCCCACAGTGGGGATTTTGTACTCGGCATCTGGCTGTGGAAAACTCAGGGTGCTAACCACCGCCAAGGACAACACCACCTGCAGGAAAGGAAAAGCATCACTTTGTTAGAGGCAATGATTATCAACCTTTAATTCCAACATAGATATTGTCATAAAGAATTCAGAGCATCCTATCATATCAGTGGACATGTTGCACATAACACACTATTTTATATGAAATGGGATTAAGAATACGGATATCCCTACACATTGAGAGTTATATGTATGTATGAGTGTGTGTATGAGATAGTTTTTCTAAAAGCCCGAAGTTTGTGTAAGTTTCACCTCGAGGCAGAAATGTATTGCAGAGCAGAGCGAGAGAGATGTGTCAACGGAGACAGTAAAGAAGTAAGTGTGTTAAATTCAATGGTGGGATTAGTTTTCTAAAGAAGATTTCTATTTGCTGAAATGATATTTGGATTTTTTTTTACAAACAACTGGAAATCAATATATGATTGGTAAATTATTACCTTTATTATTCACAATTTTGAAGAAAATTGTTATTTGGCTGAAGAAGAATAATACTGTAAATGAGAGAGTAAAAGTTTAACCAGAATACGAGAGTTTACCATAAACTCCACTATTTCTATGAAGTTTTTTGACATTCACCAGACCACTTTTATAATCACTTGGTGGTTTTCAAAATCCATTTTAGTAAATTGACGTCTTAAGTTGAACAAATCAGATGATTGAGAGAGAGAGAGAGAGAGAGAGAGAGAGAGAGAGAGAGAGAGAGAGAGAGAGAGAGAGAGAGAGAGAGAGAGAGACGTTCTACTTACTAAGCTAATCCACGTCGCCATGTCTGTGGCGGATCTGGGCCGAGATGTAAGTGTACCGAGATCTGATTTACTTTAGCCTTTTATACCTGTCCTGGTCGCGTTTGTTAGTTTGTCTGTTCGTTCACTTGGCATTGAAGATGACCATCGTAAGCAAGTTCTCTTGCGATCCTGGAATGAGATCAGGGAGGGGATGGGTTCTCATGGTGGGTGGGGGGGGGGGGTTAGGTCGTTAAGTCGAGTTATTCAAGGAGTTACCCAATTACTCTTTGTTTCAGTTCTTCTAGTTGTAATATATGTATATAGAAGTATGTTTATTTAATTAGTGTTTGCATATATGTGATTGAGAAAAGATATCTTAGCTTCTACCAATGGTCCCTAGATGGAATCACTTTCCACATGAGAGAATTAATTACACTATATTTACTTTATCCTGTTATGTGGTTCTCTGCCGAGACCCAAATATTATTGGACCCGACCATTTCATTATCCAAAACACAAAATGGCTGAACATTTCAGTAATCTTATTTTTGAAAAATATAGGTGCGTTTAGCAGTCTCTCTCTCTCTCTCTCTCTCTCTCTCTCTCTCCCTCTCTCTCTCTCTCTCTCTCTCTCTCTCTCCAGTTTTGAAATTATTTATAAGTATTTCTGGAAAAAGATGTCTCAAGGTCAATAAAATGTGATAGTGAATTTTAAAGAGCATCTTGGATAGTTCAAATCTCGGTTGGGTGTTTTAAATTTAACAGAAGAAACTAAACAGGGTAATTGAAAGGGAAGTCTCTTGCAAATTAAGGAAATTGAAAGTCATAAAAAGTGCTATAAGATATATGGGCTAGTCTTGAATTCTTCCCTGCAGTAGCAAAATATGTTCAAAAAAGAAAAAAGTTCTTTCCTGACAAATTCCTGACTCAATAAAGAAAGCTCAGACGATTGCGTAGATAGCATATCAGTTCCTTATCGAAGATTATCAAGTTATATTTGTGATTATAAACATAATATCCAAGTGATTAATTAGAACTGAAGAGTCTAAGAAGAGCGAGACTAACAGCTCAACCTTCCAACATGTGAACAAAAATTTCTTGTGAATATATGAATGTATGAGAACAGCCTGAGAAATAATTAACATGTTGCTTAGTATCTCACAGGAATGTTCCTTGTGTTCTTTGAAAACAATATTCAAAACCAGTCCCAGCTCCATAAACATGATGTTAAAATTACACGAAAACAAATTGACAGATTTTGACGAAATTTCCACCACATATAAATCTTAGACCAGGGTCGACTCCTTTAACATTTGGTGTTCCCGATCCTGATATTAGATCCTGATTTTAATTTTTTTTTTTGTGTTAACGTAAAAAATCTCACATTGCTCTTGTGTGAGTTATTTTTTTGTGAATGAAGATAGATAGCAGAATTTCGTTGGCTGTACCTGATTATTACCATTTATATTGAATTACTCTCTGTGAAGTCGATTCACACGTACTTTTCAAATAGAACTTATCGCTAACGAAGCTTGTGATTTTGCATAGGTTGGTATCTTTGGGATCCGAGTTTCGTAACTGGAGCTTTTTCAATGGTATTGGTATAGTTGAATCAAAGAATTAGCACATCCAAGTGTCTGGCTTAACTTTTTAATGTTTCCTTAACACCAACGCCTCCATAACACAGGAAGATTCCCTATACTCCATTGAGGCAATTTAACCACTTAGATCGTATATCGCTGAAGGCTACATGGTAATGGGGTAGCATTTTGGTAATATCAAGGGAGCAGGTTACAAGCAACAATTGTTGGTTTAAAGGTCGCTCATGAATGGCAAAAGCAAGGCACAGAGACAATGCCCTAGAGACTGACCATATATGCAGTACATATTATCAGTGCCCAAGGCCCGCTTCTCCCAAGCTAGATTCTGGGAGTGCCCGGATATGACAATAGGCTCTCTCAAACCGCACATCCATAGCTCACAAGGGTGTTAAGGATGCAGACACTATAGGAATCTAGCAAACTTGAGCCGGTCTCAAACCACAGTCCAGTAGATCAGCAGGAGGGGCGGTTCAAGTAGGTTAGCACAACTCTTGGTTTAGCAAGAGCGAATTTCATGTGTATGCCATTGCTGTTTCTGTTTTGGAAAAGGGGTAATCAATAAGCCCAATGGAATCGCACGTTTGTAATTATCCAGTGGTCTTCAAGATTACACATTGCCATTGCCGTAAGGAACTCTGCACTCTTCCATAGATTTTCAATCCAGAATAGATAGAAAAGAACACTGGGTTCTTGATGTAACTTTAAGCTGTTTTAGTAAAAATAAAATTTTACTGCTTCAGTGAACAGGTAGATAATTACATGCTTTTAGTAACTAAAACAGTATTTGCAACACAAAGGTAATTGTGTTTTAAATTGTAAATGACATTTCATTCTTAAGTAACCTTTCATCAGATAGCTTATGTGTAGATTCTTATGGCTAAGACTAAGAGTACTTGGACTTTGTAACGTGTTTACTAAAGTGTGTTTATTTCACGGTTCTTAATCTTTGAATATCTGAATTTCTCAGAATCCATTTTAGTGTTCAAAATTATAAATAGATTTAGGCTTATATAGAATTGGGTTACTTTCTCCAAGTAGGAAAACTGCAAAAAAGTCTCCTTTTTGTAAATGTTGTGACTTGTAACAGCCCCAAGCGAGTATGAGTACCTTTGGTTCCATTCAGTATTGTCTTCTTAATTTACAGAAGATAGTTCAAGAAATGTCAATATGCATCAAAGGAAGCTAAGAAATTATATTCCATCTCAAAATATAGCTCTTAATATTACCATTGGTTGGTTGTAGAGCTTGCCGTATTATGTTCTAACGTTCTTGAAGTCAATAGTGTGTGAATTTGTGGCATTAAAACTGATGATATCGAAAAGGGCACTTATATAATAGTTCCTCAATGGTTGCGTGTGTCAGGCAAAAGACATCATAGCATCAGTAATGGTTTGAAAAGACTGATTTCTCAGCTGGATAGGATCAAAATGAACATCGGCTGAGGCCTTTAAATGTTGTGACTTGACTTTTTACTCTCAATAGCTTAGTTCTTTCCAGTTTGGACATAGACCACAACTCCATAGGCATGTTAGTTAAACTTATGCATGATGCATACCCAGATTCTTTGTTAAGACATTCCAGTTCCATGCTAGAATTGGATTATCTGTGCACATATTGTAACTGTGACTCCCATCAGTTGAATGGTGTACTATCCAGGGAGTATTTCAACCCAGCTTCAGTGTGATGACTGTAGAACCAATGTATCTGTCCTTGAGATTTCATCTTCTAAGAAGATGGTACAACCTCTAAGGCTTTCTAGCCTTTAGATCAACAATAACCTTGATGTAGTGCAGCAGGTTATACAAACTCTTACTTTTTGGTGAATTATATGATGTGGTTGTTCTGTAATTTACCACAACAGATCATTTGAGTTTAGACCCGTCATCCCAACTCGATGCCTATTTTGAGATGAGATGACACATGCAAGTTATTCAGAGCCAAGAACCCTGTCAACTTGTAAGTAATACCATAAAAATCTCTCATGTTGTTATAATTTGCCCAATTAATAAAATTAATAAAAACATGTTAAGTTAAATTAGTTATTAGCAGTTCGGATTCATTAGAAAATCTAATCAGGACAAAAATCGGTTTGAATTTTGGACAAGATACCTTGCAAATTGTTTGGAGATTCTCCAAATGCAGTACAAACTAGAGGGGCACTCAGTAGAGCGCAGACCTCCGCCGCGGCAGCTCATTTCTCGACCTTTCGCTGGAAGTTGACATTGACCTTGACCTTAACATGTATTAATTGGGGTGGATTTTCATGCACTCAAATATGAACCAAGTTTGAAGTGTCTCTGACAAAGATGTCCAAACTTATGGCTGATTATGTGAATTGGACATTTTGCTTGAGTGTGACCTTGACCTTTGACCTTGACCTTCCTAAATTTAACAATTTCTATATTTACATGATAGATAATCCATATAGGTTTTATTGCTGTAAGATTAAAATTATGACCAGGAAGCTGTCCAAAAACAAATGGACAAACACACGAAAAGGGAGTTGAAACCTAACCTTCATCCAACTTCGTTGGCTGAGGTAATAAAATCTGAAAGGTATTTAAATCAACCTACTTAAATTCTTCGAGTTGATGATTTTAGTTTGTTTACTTAATTCTTTGTTTGTTTCCTCATTCTGAAGTTGTTAGAAGAACATAAGGATTTCTATGGACTATTGGAGTTAACGTTCAACTCAAACATATAATTAATATTGTGATTTTACTGAGGCACTTTACGAATAAGCTGATTATTATTATTATTATTATTATTATTATTATTATTATTATTATTATTATTATTATTATTATAGTTGTGATGCTGACCGAAGTTGGAATGGTAATTATGGAAGCAAAATGCATCAAACTCAAAACCACAATTGGGAAGGTTTTTGCATTGAAGATGATATAGTAGAAAAAAAGAATTAATATCCAATAGAGCCAGTAACCTATGAAAGGATTCACCTTGATGGTGTCTAAGTGTTATACTTGAAGTTTAGTCTGTAAGTCTAGGAATCTCTCAACAAGAAAAGTCCGAGAAGGTGAACAGGAAAGTAGGAATAGACAACTTGGACGGGATTTAAAGTAAGAGGTTGAGAGCAGTACAGCTATGGCCAATAGAACTAGAGCTCGGAAGAACTTTAGGAGCTGTCTGCTTCGTGGGTGAGAAGTGCTCATGGAGTAGAACTCTTTGCTTTCCTTGAAGAGCCATCCTGTGTTCAATGGAAGCAATTTCATTGACTACTTTCTAATGAACCACTTAAGAAGTCTTGCTCTTCTTTTGTCAGCTTGTGTTCAGGTGTCTGGTCTGATCCAAGAAAACTCTTTAAAACTGTTTGTCTAATTCTGTTCTATCTAGTTTCTCTTTCTCTTGTTTTGTTGAAGTTTTTATCGTTTATATAGGAAATATTTATTTTAATGTTGTTACTATTCTTAAAATATTTTATTTTTCCTTGTTTCCTTTCCTCACTGAGCTATTTTCCCTGTTGGGGCCCCTGGGCTTATAGCATCCTGCTTTTCCAACTAGGGTTGTAGCTTAGCATTTAATAATAATAATAATAATAATTGTTTTGTAACTAAGGAAAACACTGCCTGTGTGTTGATTTAAACAACAGATTTACGTATTATCCAACTAGTGTTTGAATGCCTTGAAAAATGATGATGAAAAAGGATGTGGAGACATTAAATTCTGTTCTTATGGACGTAATATTCTGTCCCATGACACCCTAAGTTTATCTTCTTGTGTATAGGACCGTGGTGAGAGAGGCCAACCCGGGCTAGAAGACAGCAAACTAATCGTTGAGTTTGACTCGTAGACTATTAGTCTAATCTATATATGTATATATATATATATATATATATATATATATATATATATATATATATATATATATATATATATATATATATATATAATATGTATATATATATATATACATTATTATTATTATTATATTATTATTATCACTTGCCAAGATACAACCTTAGTTGGAAAAGCAGGATGCTATAAACCCAGGGGCCCCAACAAGGAAAATAGTCTAGTGAGGAAAGGAGACAAGGAAAAATAGAAAATTTTTAAGAACAGTAACAACATTAAAGTAAATATTTCCTATATAAACTATAAAAACTTTCACAAAACAAGAGAAAGAGAAATGAAATAGAATAGTTTGCCCGAGTGTACCCTCAAGCAAGAGAACTCTAACCCAAGACAGTGGAGGCCATGGTACAGAGGCTATGGCATTACCCAAGACTAGAGAATTATGGTTTGATTTTGGAGTGTCCTTTTCCTAGAAGAGCTGCTTATCATATCTAAAGGTAAGGACCCTTTATTTCAAAATTGCAAATAATAATATATAGAATGGTTTTAACTCCCTTTCATTTCATCTTTGCGCCATACTTATTTTCTTACAAATAAATTTAAAGTTTTTTTTTTTTTTCTCAAAACGAGACAAGAAACGTTGGAGCCTTGAGGGGCTTTAAAATGCCATAAGATAAGTTTGGTTATCATTTTAGTCTCCTAGTTGTGTTGTACTTACAGTTGTATATAGAATTTAGTTTTATTTTTGTTTATAATTTTTCATTGATAACTTATCACTTTGTGCCTTCACTTCTGAAAGTCTCCAAGATCTGATATCCTTTCCGTTTACATATAGCATTGGAAGGATGTGAGACAGCCTTCAATGGAGGATGGCGGATCAGAAAAGGATTTTCCCTTCTCTTTTCTCTTATTCTTGACTGATTTGACGAAGGAAACCTGAATCCTCTTAGGAAAAAAGGGAAATATAAGAGAGGAATCTTGTCCTCGATCCCCTGGTCAATCCTTAGATAA
Organism: Palaemon carinicauda; assembly: GCF_036898095.1. Taxonomy (NCBI): domain Eukaryota; kingdom Metazoa; phylum Arthropoda; class Malacostraca; order Decapoda; family Palaemonidae; genus Palaemon; species Palaemon carinicauda. Next base: position 105,120,299 of record NC_090725.1, on the reverse strand, counting down.
TGGGAGACTAACTCCATCCAGATACATTACTGGTTCATCTAATGGAGCAGAGAATGTCTGAATCTTGCAATGTTGCCATGAGCCATCTCTTTCAAAACTTTATGGATAAGATTTTCTAGTCTAATTTTTCAATAATATATTTATTATAAAGTCTGTTGCAATAGAGACAGTTTTCTTATGCTTTGAAAGATTCAATTATCTTATAACTTTTAATCTTAGAGTCAAGTTGTTGATGTCAATGCAATGATTTCTTCTAGACTTCATGACAGAAGTATCAAACACACATCTACTGGAGCAGAATTTGTTTGACTTGAAATTCTCCCTTTTCAATGTAGCTTTTAAGCCATTTCTTTCATAACTTTAGGGGAAAGTTAGCTTTTTTTTCATAACATATTGTTAACATATTGCCATAGAGACGGATTTCTTATACTCTGAAGGGTTCAATTATCTTAAAACTTTTAATCTTAGTGTCAAGTTGGTGATGACGCATGACTTATTCTAGACAGAAGGAACAAAAACGTCTTGAACAGAAATTTATAGAAGATTATGGACTCTTTAGTCCATTGTTATGAGAATAAGGTTTTAACTTGTAGAATGTTAAATGTAAACAATTGTGAAAATATAATTAACCTTCAGATTAGTGAAGAGCAGAATCATAGTTGTATTGAATATATTGATGAAATAAAATTCGTATTAAGGTTTTCCTTTTATTCTCGTTTATATAAAACATAAATGGAACATCTTTACAAGGCACAGAGGAAACGACTGTGTAAACGAACGCATTTTATTTGAAGAAAAAAATAGTTCATGATTTTTATTTTTTTTTATTTTTTGTTAGTTGCTTTTTGTATGAATTTTTTTTTTTTCACGTTGCTTGTCGCTGGATTACATTCCGTAAGGAATTGTGATAATTATATACAACACTACTGAGAGGAAGCTCTCAAGACGTGCTTAGTCCTTAAGGGGTCCAAAGTCATTGATAAAGTTATGGCAAGAATGGTAGAAGAAGACATTTGATTTTGAATTTGATTTAGAATAAAATTTAAAAGGATATCAAAGAGAATATTTTTGTAATGTGTGAAGTTTAAAGATAGTAAGAAATAAGAGTAATGGAACGAAATAGAAATATTTTAACATTAGCGACGAAGTGCAGTGAAGACGTAGCCATATTTTTCCCTGTTCACGGCGTCGTACTGGTGAAGGAGAACGTCGCCAACCACGCGACTTGAGTGACCTGCTGACAGTGAGGATCTCTGTGGTGATGATGGGCTTGCAGGTCTAGCTGGTGAGGTTGCAGCAGGGGATGGTGCTGAATATGCTCTTACACTGGTGACAGATTTTTTTCCATCAACTCCAGTTACAGAAGTAGCATCAGGAGCTACGGGAAGATGATCTCCAGTAGCAATAAAGCCAGTATCCGATCCTGCTACGTAATTGACTGTGAGTCTGTGACCCTCAGGGGGTACAAAGCTATAAGAGCCCTGAACATTGAGGTCAGCATCAGCACTTTCATATCGTGCACTGTCACCTGCATCATAATTGAAAGAATAGGAGGCATCAGAAGTACGAGCACCAGCAGTCTTGGTAAGAGAAGTTGTACCAGTATAAGCAACTGCAGATGATGCTGTTTGTGGTGCTGCACGCAGAAAGCTAGATCCAGAAGTGGATGCAGCTAAAGCATTTGCTTCCTCCTCTGAGAGAATAGGCAATATTCTTCCAGTGGGAATGCCAGACTCTGCTCCAGGGACTGGAGGACCAACGGGTAAAGAATCTCCTTCAGCAATATAGCCAGTCTCTGCATTAGCAGTATATTTGATTGCTCTATTAATTCCGTCATCAGCAACGAAAGAATATTGTCCTTCAACAGAGTTGTGAGCATTAGCAGATTCTGAACGAGAGCTGCTTGACGTCTCATAAGCAAAATTATAGCTGCCATCATCACCAGCAGAGCTTCTTACCTGAGCCACTTCGACTGGAGTTTGTGCAGCAATGGTATTTTGAGCTGTTACTGTTGGAGCAGGATTAGGAGAAGAGTAAACATTTACTGCTGGTGGAGGGACTACTCCGCTAGCTCTAGAACCAAAATCAGCATCAGGAGCTACAGGAAGGTGTTCTCCTGTAGCAACAAATCCAGTAGCTGATCCCGCAACATAATTGACAGTAAGCCTGTGTCCCTCTGGAGGAACAAAGCTGTAAGTTCCTTCAACATTCAAGTCAGCATCGGCTTTTTCAGATCGGGCACTATCTCCTGCGTCATAACTGAAGGAATAAGAGGCGTCTCTTGATCCAGTGGCTGTTGACTTAGTACCAGCAACAGTTTTGAATGCTGGAGATTGTGCAGCTGAGGAGGTGGATGATACTGAAGGTGCGGAATGTTTTTGTGGAGCAGAATAGGATGTAGAGGATGTGGCTGCAGCCAGGGCATTAGCTTCATCTTCTGTGAGAATGGGAAGAATCCTTCCAGTAGGAATTCCACTCTCAGCTCCAGGGACGGCAGGCCCAATAGGAAGTGAATCTCCTTCAGCAATATAACCAGTGTCCGATCCTGCAATGTAATTAATTGCACGATTGACTCCATCATCCGCAACAAAAGAGTACTGTCCTGTTACCGAGTTACGAGAATCGGCAGATTCTGAGCGGGAGCTGCTAGAGGTATCATATCCGAAGCTATAACTTCCATCGTCTCCTGCAGAACTTCGAATTTCTGCAAATTCTAGTGGAACAACAGGAGCTGGAGCAGCAGCAGGTGATGGTGATGGAGCACTGTATGGAATAACAGGACTACCAGTTGCTGCAGTAGATGCTCCTCTTACTTTTGCTCCAAAATCACTGTCAGGTCCCACAGGCAGGTGTCCTCCGCGAGGGAGGAATCCTCGTTCGTCAGCTGTGTATTCAAGCTTGATATCAGCTCCTGTAGCGTCTTTGTATCCGAATGCTCCTGAGACTTCTCCAGGAGCCTGTGCCATTGACTGTTCATAAAGGCCGTCTCCTGAATCGTAACCATATTTGAAGGTGCCGTCGGAGTGTAGTACATAATACTGGGAGCGAGATCCCAGTCCCACAGTGGGGATTTTGTACTCGGCATCTGGCTGTGGAAAACTCAGGGTGCTAACCACCGCCAAGGACAACACCACCTGCAGGAAAGGAAAAGCATCACTTTGTTAGAGCCAATGATTATCAACCTTTAATTTCAACATAGATATTGTCATAAAGAATTCAGAGCATCCTATCATATCAGTGGACTTGTTGCACATAACACACTATTTTATATGAAATGGGATTAAGAATACGGATATCCCTACACATTGAGAGTTATATGTATGTATGAGTGTGTGTATGAGATAGTTTTCTTTCTAAAAGCCCGAAGTTTGTGTAAGTTTCACCTCGAGGCAGAAATGTATAGCAGAGCAGAGCGAGAGAGATGTGTCAACGAAGACAGTAAAGAAGTAAGTGTGTTAAATTCAATGGTGGGATCAGTTTTCTAAAGAAGATTTCTATTTGCTGAAATGATATTTGGATTTTTTTTTTACAAACAACTGGAAATCAATATATGATTGGTAAATTATTACTTTTATTATTCACAATTTTCAGTTCGATTATGGGACAAGAAAGAAAATTGTTCTTTGGTTGAAGAAGAATAATACTGTAAATGAGAGAGTAAAAGTTTAACCGAAATACGAGAGTTTACCATAAACTCCACTATTTCTTTGAAGTTTTTTGACATTTACAAGACCACTTTTATAATCACTTGGTTGTTTTCAAAATCCATTTTAGTAAATTGATGTCTTAAGTTTAACAAATCAGATGATTGACAGAGAGAGAGAGAGAGAGAGAGAGAGAGAGAGAGAGAGAGAGAGAGAGAGAGAGAGAGAGAGAGAGAGAGAGAGAGATACTTACGAAGCTAATCCACGCTGTCATGTCTGTGGCGGATCTGGGCCGAGATGTAAGTGTACCAAGATCTGATTTACTTTAGCCTTTTATACCTGTCCTGGTCGCGTTTGTTAGTTTGTCTGTTCGTTCACTTGGTATTGAAGATGACCATCGTCAGCAAGTTCTCTTGCGATCCTGGAATGAGATCAGGGAAGGGACGGGTCCTCAAGGTGGGTGGGGGTTAGGTCGTTAAGTCAAGTTATTCAAGGAGTTACCCAATTACTCTTTGTTTCAGTTCTTCTAGTTGTAATATATGTATCTATAAGTATGTTTGTTTAATTAGTGTTTGTATATATGTGATTGAGAAAAGAGATCTTAGCTTCTACCAATGGTCACTAGAGGGAATCACTTTCCACATGAGAGAATTAATTACACTATATTTACTTTATCCTTTAATGTGGTTCTGTGCCGAGACCCAAATATTATTGGACCCGACCATTTCATTATCCAAAACACAAAATGGCTGAACATTTCAGTAATCTTATTTTTGAAAAATATAGGTGTGTTTAGCAGTCTCTCTCTCTCTCTCTCTCTCTCTCTCTCTCTCTCTCTCTCTCTCTCTCTCTCTCTCTCTCTCTCTCTCTCTCTCTCTCTCCAGTTTTGAAATTATTTATAAGTAATTCTGGAAAAAGATGTCTCAAGGTCAATAAAATGTGATTGTGAATTTTAAAGAGCATCTTGGATAGTTCAAATCTCGGTTGGGTGTTTAAAATTTAACAGAAGAAACTAAACAGGGTAATTGAAAGGGAAGTCTCTTGCAAATTAAGGAAATTGAAAGTGATAAGAAGTGCTATAAGATATATGGGCTAGTCTTGAATTCTTCCCTGCAGTAGCAAAATATGTTCAAAAAGAAAAGTTTTTTCCTGACAAATACCTGACTCAATAAAGAAAGCTCAGACGATTGCATAGATAGCATATCAGTTCCTTATCGAAGATTATCAAGTTATATTTGTGATTATAAACATAATAATATCCAAGTGATTAATTAGAACTGAAAAGTCTAAGAAGAGCGAGACTAACAGCTCAACCTTCCAACATCTTCTGAACAAAAATTTCTTGTGAATATATGAATGTATGAGAACAGCCTGAGAAATAATTAACATGTTGCTTAGTATCACACGGGAATGTTCCTTGTGTTCTTTGAAAACAATATTCAAAACCAGTCTCAGCTCCACAACATGATGTTAAAATTACACGAAAACAAATTGACGGATTTTGACGAAATTTCCACCACATATAAATCTTAGACCAGGGGCGACTCCTTTAACATTTGGTGTTCCGGATGCTGATATTAGATCCTGATTTTAATTTTTTTCTTTTTGTGTTAACATAAAAAATCTCACATTGCTCTTGTCTGAGTTATTTTTTTGTGAATGAAGATAGATAGCAGAATTTCGTTGGCTGTACCTGATTATTGCCATTTATATTGAATTATTCTCTGTGAAGTCGATTCACACGTACTTTTCAAATAGAACTTATCGCGAACGAAGCTTGTGATTTTGCATGGGTTGGTATCTTTGGGATCCGAGTTTTGTAACTGGAGCTTTTTCAATGGTATTGGTATAGTTGAATCAAAGAATTAGCACATCCAAGTGTCTGGCTTAACTTTTTAATGTTTCCTTAACACCAACGCCTCCATAACACAGGAAGATTCCCTATACTCCTTTGAGGCAATTTAACCACTTAGATCGTATATCGCTGAAGGCTACATGGTAATGGGGTAGCATTTTGGTAATATCAAGGGAGCAGGTTACAAGCAACAAATGTTGGTTTAAAGGTCGCTCATGAATGGCAAAAGCAAGGCACAGAGACAATGCCCTAGAGACTGACCATATATGCAGTACATATTATCAGTGCCCAAGGCCCGCTTCTCCCAAGCTAGATTCTGGGAGTGCCAGGATATGACAATAGGCTCCCTCAAACCGCACATCCTTAGCTCACAAGGGTGTTAAGGATGCAGACACTATAGGAACCTAGCAAACTTGAGCCGGTCTCAAACCACAGTCCAGTAGATCAGCAGGAGGGGCGCTTCCAGTAGGTTAGCACAACTCTTGGTTTAGCAAGAGCGAATTTCATGTGTATGCCATTGCTGTTTCTGTTTTGGAAAAGGGGTAATCAATAAGCCCAATGGAATCGCACGTTTGTAATTATCCAGTAGTCTTCAAGATTACACATTGCCATTGCCGTAAGGAACTCTGCACTCTTCCATAGATTTTCAATCCAGAATAGATAGAAAAGAACACTGGGTTCTTGATGTAACTTTAAGCTGTTTTAGTAAAAATAAAATTTTACTGCTTCAGTGAACAGGTAGATAATTACATGCTTTTAGTAACTAAAGCAGTATTTGCAACACAAAGATAATTGTGTTTTAAATTGTAAATGACATTTCATTCTTAAGTAACCTTTCATCAGATAGCTTATGTGTAGATTCTTATGGCTAAGACTTAGAGTACTTGGACTTTGTTACGTGTTTACTAAAGTGTGTTTATTTCACGGTTCTTAATCTTTGAATATCTGAATTTCTCAGAATCCATTTTAGTGTTCAAAAATATAAATAGATTTAGGCTTATATAGAATTGGGTTACTTTCTCCAAGTAGGAAAACTGCAAAGAAGTCTCCTTTTTGTAAATGTTGTGACTTGTAACAGCCCCAAGCGAGTATGAGTACCTTTGGTTCCAATCAGTATTGTCTGCTTAATATACAGAAGATAGTTCAAGAAATGTCAATATGCATCAAAGGAAGCTAAGAAATTATATTCCATCTCAAAATATAGCTCTTAATATTACCATTGGTTGGTTGTAGAGCTTGCCGTATTATGTTCTAACGTTCTTGAAGTCAATAGTGTGTGAATTTGTGGCATTAAAACTAATGATATAAAAAAGGGCACTTATATAATAGTTCCTCAATGGTTGCGTGTGTCAGGCAAAAGACATCATAGCATCAGTAATGGTTTGAAAACACTGATTTCTCAGCTGGATAGGATCAAAATGAACATCGGCTGAGGCCTTTAAATGTTGTGACTTGACTTTTTACTCTCAATAGCTTAGTTCTTTCCAGTTTGGACATAGACCACAACTCCATAGGCATGTTAGTTAAACTTATGCATGATGCATACCCAGATTCTTTGTTAAGACATTCCAGTTCCATGCTAGAATTGGATTATCTGTGTACATATTGTAACTGTGACTCCCATCAGTTGAATGGTGTACTATCCAGGGAGTATTTCAACCCAGCTTCAGTGTGATGACTGTAGAACCAATGTATCTGTCCTTGAGATTTCATCTTCTAAGAAGATGGTACAACCTCTAAGGCTTTCTAGCCTTTAGATCAACAATAACCTTGATGCAGTGCAGCAGGTTATACAAACTCTTACTTTTTGGTGAATTATATGATGTGGTTGTTCTGTAATTTACCACAACAGATCATTTGAGTTTAGACCCGTCATCCCAACTCGATGCCTATTTTGAGATGAGATGACACATGCAAGTTATTCAGAGCCAAGAACCCTGTCAACTTGTAAGTAATACCATAAAAATCTCTCATGTTGTTATAATTTGCCCAATTAATAAAATTAATAAAAACATGTTAAGTTAAATTAGTTATTAGCAATTCGGATTCATTAGAAAATCTAATCAGGACAAAAATCGGTTTGAAATTTGGACAAGATACCCTGCAAATTGTTTGGAGATTCTCCAAATGCAGTACAAACTAGAGGGGCACTCAGTAGAGCGCAGACCTCCGCCGTGGCAGCTCATTTCTCGACCTTTCGCTGGAAGTTAACATTGACCTTGACCTTTGACCTTAACATGTATTGATTGGGGTGGATTTTCATGCACTCAAATATGAACCAAGTTTGAAGTGTCTCTGACAAAGATGTCCAAACTTATGGCTGATTATGTGAATTGGACATTTTGCTTGAGTGTGACCTTGACCTTTGACCTTGACCTTCCTAAATTTAACAATTTCTATATTTACATGATAGATAATCCATATAGGTTTTATTGTTGTAAGATTAAAATTATGACCAGGAAGCTGTCCAAAAACAAATGGACAAACACACGAAAAGGGAGTTAAAACCTAACCTACATCCAACTTCGTTGGCTGAGGTAATAAAATCTGAAAGGTATTTAAATCAACATACTTAAATTCTTCGAGTTGATGATTTTAGTTTGTTTACTTAATTCTTTGTTTGTTTCCTCATTCTGAAGTTGTTAGAAGAACATAAGGATTTCTATGGACTATTGGAGTTAACGTTCAACTCAAACATATAATTAATATTGTGATTTTACTGAGGCACTTTACGAATAAGCTGATTATTATTATTATTATTATTATTATTATTATTATTATTATTATTATTATTATTATTATTATAGTTGTGATGCTGACCGAAGTTGTATGGTAATTATGGAAGCAAAATGTATCAAATTCAGGACCACAATTGGGAAGGTTTTTGCATTGAAGATGATATAGAAGAAAAAAAGAATTAATATCCAATAGAGCCAGTAACCTATGAAAGGATTCACCTTGATGGTGTCTAAGTGTTATACTTGAAGTTTAGTCTGTAAGTCTAGGAATCTCTCAACAAGAAAAGTTCGAGAAGGTGAACAGGAAAGTAGGAATAGACAACTTGGACGGGATTTAAAGTAAGAGGTTGAGAGCAGTACAGCTATGGCCAATAGAACTAGAGCTCGGAAGAACTTTAGGAGCTGTCTGCTTCGTGGGTGAAAAGTGCTCATGGAGTAGAACTATTTGCTTTCCTTGAAGAGCCATTCTGTGTTCAATGGAAGCAATTTCATTGACTACTTTCTAATGAACCACTTAAGAAGTCTTGCTCTTCTTTTGTCAGCTTGTGTTCAGGTGTCTGGTCTGATCCAAGAAAACTCTTTAAATCTGATTATCAAATTGTTTCGTAACTATAAGGAAAACACTGACTGTGTGTAGGTGTAAACAACAGATTTACGTATTATCCAGCTAGTGTTTGAATGCCTTGAGAAATGATGATGAAAAAGGATGTGGAGACATTAAATTCTGTTCTTATGGACGTAATATTCTGTCCCATGACACCCTAAGTTTATCTTCTTGTGTATAGGACCGTGGTGAGAGAGGCCAACCCGGGCTAGAAGACAGCAAACTAATCGTTGAGTTTGACTCGTAGACTATTAGTCTAATCTATATCTATCTATCTATCTATCTATATATATATATATATATATATATATATATATACATTATTATTATTATTATTATTATTATTATTATTATCACTTGCCAAGCTACAACCCTAGTTGGAAAAGCAGGATGCTATAAGCCCAGGGGCTCCAACAAGGAAAATAGTCTAGTGAGGAAAGGAAACAAGGAAAAATAAAAATTTTAAGAACAGTAACAACATTAAAGTAAATATTTCCTATATAAACTATAAAAACTTTCACAAAACAAGAGGAAGAGAAATGAAATAGAATAGTTTGCCCGAGTGTACCCTCAAGCAAGAGAACTCTAACCCAAGACAGTGGAGGCCATGGTACAGAGGCTATGGCACTACCCAAGACTAGAGAATTATGGTTTGATTTTGGAGTGTCCTTCTCCTAGAAGAGCTGCTTATCATATCTAAAGGTAAGGACCCTTTATTTCAAAATTGCAAATAATAATATATAGAATGGTTTTAACTCCCTTTCATTTCATCTTTGCGCCATACTTATTTTCTTACAAATAAATTTCAAGGTTTTTTTTTTTTTCTCAAAACGAGACAAGAAACGTTGGAGCCTTGAGGGGCTTTAAAATGCCATAAGATAAGTTTGGTTATCATTTTAGTCTCCTAGTTGTGTTGTACTTACAGTTGTATATAGAATTTAGTTTTATTTTTGTTTATAATTTTTCATTGATAACTTATCACTTTGTGCCTTCACTTCTGAAAGTCTCCAAGATCTGATATCCTTTCCGTTTACATATAGCATTGGAAGGATGTGAGACAGCCTTCAATGGAGGATGGCGGATCAGAAAAGGATTTTCCCTTCTCTTTTCTCTTATTCTTGACTGATTTGACGAAGGAAACCTGAATCCTCTTAGGAAAAAAGGGAAATATAAGAGAGGAATCTTGTCCTCGATCCCCTGGTCAATCCTTAGATAATGGGAGACTAACTCCATCCAGATACATTACTGGTTCATCTAATGGAGCAGAGAATGTCTGAATCTTGCAATGTTGCCATGAGCCATCTCTTTCAAAACTTTATGGATAAAATTTTCTAGTCTAATTTTTCAATAATATATTTATTATAAAGTCTGTTGCAATAGAGACAGTTTTCTTATGCTTTGAAAGATTCAATTATCTTATAACTTTTAATCTTAGAGTCAAGTTGTTGATGTCAATGCAATGATTTCTTCTAGACTTCATGACAGAAGTATCAAACACACATCTACTGGAGCAGAATTTGTTTGACTTGAAATTCTCCCTTTTCAATGTAGCTTTTAAGCCATTTCTTTCATAACTTTAGGGGAAAGTTAGCTTTTTTTTCATAACATATTGTTAACATATTGCCATAGAGACGGATTTCTTATACTCTGAAGGGTTCAATTATCTTAAAACTTTTAATCTTAGTGTCAAGTTGGTGATGACGCATGACTTATTCTAGACAGAAGTAACAAAAACGTCTTGAACAGAAATTTATAGAAGATTATGGACTCTTTAGTCCATTGTTATGAGAATAAGGTTTTAACTTGTAGAATGTTAAATGTAAACAATTGTGAAAATATAATTAACCTTCAGATTAGTGAAGAGCAGAATCATAGTTGTATTGAATATATTGATGAAATAAAATTCGTATTAAGGTTTTCCTTTTATTCTCGTTTATATAAAACATAAATGGAACATCTTTACAAGGCACAGAGGAAACGACTGTGTAAACGAACGCATTTTATTTGAAGAAAAAAATAGTTCATGATTTTTATTTTTTTTTATTTTTTGTTAGTTGCTTTTTTTATGAATTTTTTTTTCACGTTGCTTGTCGCTGGATTACATTCCGTAAGGAATTGTGATAATTATATACAACACTACTGAGAGGAAGCTCTCAAGACGTGCTTAGTCCTTAAGGGGTCCAAAGTCATTGATAAAGTTATGGCAAGAATGGTAGAAGAAGACATTTGATTTTGAATTTGATTTAGAATAAAATTTAAAAGGATATCAAAGAGAATATTTTTGTAATGTGTGAAGTTTAAAGATAGTAAGAAATAAGAGCAATGGAACGGAATAGAAATATTTTAACATTAGCGACGAAGTGCAGTGAAGACGTAGCCATATTTATCCCTGTTCACGGCGTCGTACTGGTGAAGGAGAACGTCGCCAACCACGCGACTTGAGTGACCTGCTGACAGCGATGATCTCTGTGGTGATGATGGGCTTGCAGGTCTAGCTGGTGAGGTTGCAGCAGGGGATGGTGCTGAATATGCTCTTACACTGGTGACAGATTTTTTTCCATCAACTCCAGTTACAGAAGTAGCATCAGGAGCTACGGGAAGATGATCTCCAGTAGCAATAAAGCCAGTATCCGATCCTGCTACGTAATTGACTGTGAGTCTGTGACCCTCAGGGGGTACAAAGCTATAAGAGCCCTGAACATTGAGGTCAGCATCAGCACTTTCATATCGTGCACTGTCACCTGCATCATAATTGAAAGAATAGGAGGCATCAGAAGTACGAGCACCAGCAGTCTTGGTAAGAGAAGTTGTACCAGTATAAGCAACTGCAGATGATGCTGTTTGTGGTGCTGCACGCAGAGAGCTAGATCCAGAAGTGGATGCAGCTAAAGCATTTGCTTCCTCCTCTGAGAGAATAGGCAATATTCTTCCAGTGGGAATGCCAGACTCTGCTCCAGGGACTGGAGGACCAACGGGTAAAGAATCTCCTTCAGCAATATAGCCAGTCTCTGCATTAGCAGTATATTTGATTGCTCTATTAATTCCGTCATCAGCAACGAAAGAATATTGTCCTTCAACAGAGTTCTGAGCATTAGCAGATTCTGAACGAGAGCTGCTTGACGTCTCATAAGCAAAATTATAGCTGCCATCATCACCAGCAGAGCTTCTTACCTGAGCCACTTCGACTGGAGTTTGTGCAGCAATGGTATTTTGAGCTGTTACTGTTGGAGCAGGATTAGGAGAAGAGTAAACATTTACTGCTGGTGAAGGGACTACTCCGCTAGCTCTAGAACCAAAATCAGCATCAGGAGCTACAGGAAGGTGTTCTCCTGTAGCAACAAATCCAGTAGCTGATCCCGCAACATAATTGACAGTAAGCCTGTGTCCCTCTGGAGGAACAAAGCTGTAAGTTCCTTCAACATTCAAGTCAGCATCGGCTTTTTCAGATCGGGCACTATCTCCTGCGTCATAACTGAAGGAATAAGAGGCGTCTCTTGATCCAGTGGCTGTTGACTTAGTACCAGCAACAGTTTTGAATGCTGGAGATTGTGCAGCTGAGGAGGTGGATGATACTGAAGGTGCGGAATGTTTTTGTGGAGCAGAATAGGATGTAGAGGATGTGGCTGCAGCCAGGGCATTAGCTTCATCTTCTGTGAGAATGGGAAGAATCCTTCCAGTAGGAATTCCACTCTCAGCTCCAGGGACGGCAGGCCCAATAGGAAGTGAATCTCCTTCAGCAATATAACCAGTGTCCGATCCTGCAATGTAATTAATTGCACGATTGACTCCATCATCCGCAACAAAAGAGTACTGTCCTGTTACCGAGTTACGAGAATCGGCAGATTCTGAGCGGGAGCTGCTAGAGGTATCATATCCGAAGCTATAACTTCCATCGTCTCCTGCAGAACTTCGAATTTCTGCAAATTCTAGTGGAACAACAGGAGCTGGAGCAGCAGCAGGTGATGGTGATGGAGCACTGTATGGAATAACAGGACTACCAGTTGCTGCAGTAGATGCTCCTCTTACTTTTGCTCCAAAATCACTGTCAGGTCCCACAGGCAGGTGTCCTCCGCGAGGGAGGAATCCTCGTTCGTCAGCTGTGTATTCAAGCTTGATATCAGCTCCTGTAGCGTCTTTGTAACCGAATGCTCCAGAGACTTCTCCAGGAGCCTGTGCCATTGACTGTTCATAAAGGCCGTCTCCTGAATCGTAGCCATATTTGAAGGTGCCATCAGAGTGTAGTACATAATACTGGGAGCGAGATCCCAGTCCCACAGTGGGGATTTTGTACTCGGCATCTGGCTGTGGAAAACTCAGGGTGCTAACCACCGCCAAGGACAACACCACCTGCAGGAAAAGAAAAGCATCAATTTGTTAGAGGCAATGATTATTGACCTTCAATTTAAGCATATATATTGTCATGAAGAATTCAGTGCATCCTGTTATATTGGTGGACATGTTGCACATAGCACACTATTTTGTAAGAAATGGGATTAAAAATGCGTATATCCTCACACATTGAGAGGTATATGTATGTATGAGTGTGTGCATGAGATGTGTGTCTCTCTAAAATTCTCTTTTCGAGGCAGAATTTTGTAGCAGAGGCAAACTAGGGAGGTATATCAACGAGGACAATAAAGAAGCAAGTGAATTCTCTTGGTTGGGTTTGTTGTCCAATTAAGGTTTAATTTGCTGCTTCACGAATTGATAATTTGAATGATAGTTTACAAACTCATGGAAAACAATATCCATTGGGTAAATGATTATTTCTAAGGTTGTTTTTGTATGCCTAATTGTTAATTACAAGTATGAAAACAATTTAGGGAAAAAATGAAATAAATATTGGGGTGAAGAAGACAGAATAGGTGTAAAAACGAGTAAAAAGTAAACCAAATATATTTTATCATAAGTAATATTGTTTGTCAGTGACTATTATCCCTTTGGCACTTCAGTATGTTTAGATGTTTCATTTTTAAGATATTTATTCATTTTTTGATAAGGTATTAACTTTATATCAAGCATACTCCAATTGGCATCAATGATATTATGATGACAGATAATTATCAATCAGTTATTCATTCCAAAGAACGCTTGTATAACTTGTATAACTTGGCGATTATTAATCACTTCCTTTTCGGAAATATTGTCTTAATCACGTTATGTTTGAGAGAGAGAGAGAGAGAGAGAGAGAGAGAGAGAGAGAGAGAGAGAGAGAGAGAGAGAGAGAGAGAGAGATCTACTTACTAAGCTAATCCACGTTGCCATGTCTGTGGCGGATCTGGGCCGAGATGTAAGTGTACCGAGATCTGATTTACTTTAGCCTTTTATACCTGTCCTGGTCGCGTTTATTCGTTCGTTTGTCCGTGTGTTCGTTCGCTTGGCATTGAAGATGACCATCGTCAGCAAGTTCTCTTGCAATTCTGGAATGAGATCAGGGAGGGGCTGGTCCTGGGGAGGTCGCTCAGTCAATTAGTGTTTGTTTGTTTGTTGGTATGTGTGTGATTCAGAAGGAAAATGATATCTTAGCTCTTCTACTAATGGTGTCAAGAAGGAATTACTTTATGAATGAGAAAAATAGATCGACATTATATTTACTTTATCCTGTAATATATTTTACCGAGACCCAAATATTAATGAACCCTGACCAATTCATTATAAAATAAAAAAAAAATCCGGTCCCATTGGTCTATTCCAACTTTCCTGTTCTACTTCTCATACTTTTCTTGTTGAGATATTCCCAGACTTACAGAGTAAAATTCAAGTGTAATACTTGGACACTATTAAGCTGATTCCTTTCTTATTGTAGTGACCTTTCTGGGACTTTTTCTTTTTTGTTCTGTGTCAACTTTTACTCAAAAGACCGGGTTTGTTAGGGTCCAGATTTTGTTACTTTTGGCTTCCATAGGTACAATGGCTGCTTAGATCATCACCATTACTATAATGTTAATGATGATAATAATAATAATAATGATAATAATAATAATAATAATAAGAATAGTAATAATGATAAAAAGAAGGGACTCGCTATCCCCACTCCTATTCGTAGTTGCTATGATTCCCATGACAAGAGTTCTGGAAAAGGCTGAAGTTGGGTACCAATTGGAGAAAGGAGGCAGCATAATAAACCACTTGGTGTTAATGGATGACAGCAAGCTGTTTAGGAAGGATGCTAAGAAAATATAAACTCCAATCCAGACGTTTTAGATGGTAAGAATGGTATCAGGAGACACCAGGATGAAGTTTGGAATAGAAAAGTTGGCTTTAGTTAGCTTAGAGAAAGAAAAAGTCACAAGTACAGAAGGGATAAACCTACTGGATGGAAATATAATCAAGGATGTAGAGGAAGCAGGCTATAAATATCTTGGGGGTATTAGAAGGAGCAATGCAACACCAAGAGTTGAAGGATAAGATTACAAGAGAATACATGCATAGAGTCAAAGCTATAATGAAGTTAAATCTTATCTCTGGAAAGATGGTAAAGGCTATAAACAGCTGGGCAGTGCCAGTAATCAGGTACAGTTCTGGAATAGTGAAGTTAAATAAGTCAGAGCTATGCAGCTCGTATAGAAAAACCAGGTGATGAACATGTACTAAGTAGTGCACCCACGAGCAAATATTGACAGACTGTATAAACCATGCAGTGAAGGATGAAAAGGACTTATCAGTACTATAGAACATTGTGTCAACATCGAAAGTAGAGCACTGGGGCTGTACCTTATGACCACTGAAGATGAATGGCTGAATAGTGCATGGGAAGAAAACTTGATAAAGGAGGATGAAAATCCAGAGGTGTATAAGGAGAGAACTGGAAAAAGAGATGCATGGACAATTCCTGAGGCAAACTGGAGTATTGGCCAGTAAGGAAACATGGCAGTGGCTACAGAGAGGAGAACTTAGGAAGGAAACTGAAGTGATGATGGTTACAGCCTTCAGTACAAGATATATTGAACGAGCAATAGACAGAACTAACACTTCGTCAAAGGGCAGGAAATGTATGGCAAAGGGAGAAACCATAAACTCTTCATTGGAGCCTCTGTAGAAAATATGAAATACAATGCAGCAACAAATCTTACGAACATCAACCACAACCTGCGTTAGAAAAACGATCAGGCTAAACTTCTCTGGGACAACAGTATAAGGACGTACAGGGTGATACAAACACATCGGCCAGACGTCACTCTGGTCGACAGGACAACGAAAAAGGCATCATTCATAGATGTTGCAGTACCATGGCACCCAAGATAAGTGGAGATAAAAAATAATAAAGTACCAGGACTTACAAATTGAATTGAGAAGGCTACATACTAATGCAGGTAGAGGTGGTACCAATAATCATAAAAGCATTAGGGACCATGCCCAAGTCATTGAAAAGGATATAGCCCCAGGACTTGTGCAGAAGAGCGTGCTACTTGAAATGGCACACGTAGTAAGGAAAGTGACAGATTCTTAAGGAAGGTCAAGGTAACCTGGAACCTGACACTATAAACCACGTCTCTGTAGACTGGGATTCACAAAAAATAATAATGCTCACGAAAATGCCTCATGAAAATCACAAAAATAGTTATATGCTTGAGTTGAACATTAACTATAATAAGCCTTGGAAATGTCTGAATTTTCTTAACAACTGCAGTATGAAAATAAGTAATGATACACATGAGAGAGGAACACTCCTGATTTTATTTGTAATGTATTTGAAAATTTACAAACTAACTGTAATGCACCTCGTCCCAAGTTTAAACCCAATCTTGTGGTGGTAAGATTACTGACAAAATTGAATTTTTAAGGTAGTAATCAAACTTTGTTTTTATACTTGATATATCCATTGGAAAATTGTGATGACATTGACCGTTGATATGGTATTAGTTATAAGTGGACAAGTTTCGTGGCCATAAGGAATAACCATTTGAAAAACTTAATGTGCCACAACATTTCAAAATCACATCATATGATTTGCCAAAAAGGAAGAGTATATAGATCCTGATTCACCATAGTAATAATAAGGTTATTGTTGATCTAAAACCAAGTAGGCCTTGGAGATTAGATTATCTTAAAGCCTAAATCCTTAGGACAGATACATATGTTCTACAGTCATAAAAAAGAAGCAGGGTTGAAATATTATCTGGAAAATACATCATTCAACTGATGGGGGTCACAGTTACAATATGTCCACAGATAATCAATTCTGGAATGGAATTGGAAGATCTCATCACAGGAGCCAAAATTCCTGGGTATATATACTCATGTCTAAATTCCTTTGTCCGTGGAGTGGTGTGTATGGCCAAACGGAGAAAGCATAAGCTATTGAGAGTAAAAAGTCAATTCACAACACTTGAGGCCTCAGCTAAGTTCCTTTTGATTCTATCCAGCTGAAAAATCAAAGGGTTTTCAATCCATTACTACTTCTATGATGCCTTTTGTCTGACACACAACAATCGAGGAACTATTATATAACTAGCCCTTTTTACATCATTAGTTTTAATGCCACAAATCCATACACCATAGACTTCAAGAACGTTTGAACATAATACGACAAGCTCTACAATCTAGCAATGGTGATATTACCAACTACATTTAAGAGTTGGGAAGGTATTCCTTAGTTCCCTTTGATGTCGCTCTACTGAAACCAAAAGTCACTGTCTTGATAAATTACCAGTTTCACATTGTGTATGACCAAATGCAGTTTCTAGAAACACTTCCATATGTTATATATTGATAAGGAAATATCAATAGTAGATCTTCTGTGGCACCTCCCAACATCAGGCCTACCAACATGTTGGACGTCAGACACTAATATTTCAGTAACTTTTGTACTGTGGTCCAAAGTGTTTTACACAAATTGTGCTCTGGTACTGTTTAGATCCAGTGTACAATCCCAAGGCAAGGAGTTGAACACCTTTAGTTTGCCTACTTATGTATGAGTCAGTGGTGAGAGATATTAGCTTGTGCTGAAAGAAGGTAAATCCAAAAGTGTAGTTTATGACTCGTAGACTATCAGTCTTATCTGAGTGGGGTGTATACTCGGCTTACCCCGTCATGTGTAGATGAATAGGTGTTTTGATATCTTGAGGGTTACGAGGTGCCAAAGAACTGTCGGTCAAAGTTTTATCAAAGTTTACTCCAGAGAAACAAAATGGCACAACTGATATTCCAACAAGAGTGCATGCTAGTGGCAGCTGTGACACAGGCAAACAGCTGTAGTGGGTGTAATTACAATTGTGCTTGTGTGATTATGTTTCCATTCCATGCTTTCACCCACTCTTATTATTTGCAAATTGTTAATGAAGTGCCCATGGAGGTTTGCATCTTCCTTATTTTTTTGTGAAGGTCCCCTGGTATAATTTGCTTTGCTGTTGACGGTCTTGTCTGATGGTGGGTCAAAGGAAACGGGTTTCTCTGGTGTTTAGATTGTATACTAACTTTTATCTTTTTGTCAATGTAAGGGATTGTCGTAGTGGTTGTGGACGCATACAGTGTCTGCAACTATGATATCTTTTACCATTATAGGATATTAATTTTTTCTAAATTTTTCTTAAAAAATATATACCATCTTATAAGATTTTAGTTATCCTTTTATAGCTTGACCCACTGTAGGTTCATCATCCATGCAATAGAATAGTGATATCCATATTTTTTTTTTTTTTACTCATTTATTATAGTTTTAAAAAGTACTGGAAAATGCTCATATAGAAAAATTCATATGAGGATCATTGCTTTTTGGGTTCCCTTGTCAGATACACAAGAGGTGTTACCCATGATTAAATATGTTCCAACAGGATCATATATTTAGCTGGGGGTTAGCGGGATCTAGGTCGTAACCCGATAGTAAGTCTGGGTGCTATAATCACCTGTAACCAGCTAATTGCTACAAAAATAATGCAGTAACCAAGGATACATTTGAGACTGATATTTGTCTGTATGTTCTTAAAATGAGTATGGACACTCTAGTCCATTCTAATGAGAGTAATATTTTAACTTGTAGAATGTTAAATGTAAACAATTGTGAAAACATAATTAACCTCCAGATTAGGGAAAAGCAGAATAGTATTTGTATTGAATATATTGATGAAATAAAATTCGTATTAAGGTTCTCCTTTTATTCTCGTTTATATAAAAACATAAATGGAACATCTTTCCAAGGCACAGAGGAAACGACTGTGTAAACGAACACATTTTATTTGAAGAAAGAAATAGTTCATGAGTTTTTTTTTTATTTTTTGTTAGTTGCTTTCTTTTTATGAACATTTTTTTTTCACTTTGCTTGTCGCTGGATTACATTTTGTGAGAAATTGTGATAACTATGTACAACACTACTGAGAGGAAGCTCTCAAGACGTGCATAGTCCTTAAGGGGTCCAAAGTCATTGATAAAGTTGTGATAAAAATGATAGAAGACATTTGATTTTGAATTTGATTTAGAACAAAATTTAAAATGATATCAAAGAGAATATTTCTGTAATGGGTGAAGTTTAAAGATAACTAGAAATAAGAGCAATCGAACTGAATAGAAATATTTTAACATTAGCGACGAAGTGCAGTGAAGACGTAGCCATATTTATCCCTGTTCACGGCGTCGTACTGATGAAGGAGAACGTCGCCAACCACGCGACTTGAGTGACCTGCTGACAGCGATGATCTCTGTGGTGATGATGGGCTTGCAGGTCTAACTGGTGAGGTTGCAGCAGGGGATGGTGCTGCATATGCTGTAACAGCAGTAGCCGCAGGAGCTGCAGTCCTAGAAGGGGAAGCAGCAGAAGTTTGTGCAGCACTAGCAGGACTGGGTGAAGGGTATCCTTCTGGTAGGAAACCAGTTTCTCGACCAGCTACAAACTTAACTGTGTGTTCATTTCCTTCTTCATCCAAGTAAGTGTATGAACCAACTACATTTCCTTCAGCATCAGCTTCTTCATTTCGAGAGTAACTGTCAGAAGCAAAAGAGAAGGAATATGAAGCATCAGCAGGAGCTGCTGATGCATCACTGGTACCACTTGCCTTCAAAAGAGGGACTGCTCCACTAGCAGTACTAAGTCCTGCAAGGGCATTGGCCTCAGCTTCAGAAAGAACTGGCAGGATTCGTCCGGTAGGAATTCCACTTTCAGCTCCAGGAACAGGAGGTCCAACAGGGAGAGAGTCTCCTTCAGCTATGTATCCAGTCTCAGAACCAGCTATATAGTCGATTTTCCTGTTGATTCCATCATCAGCCACAAATGAATAGTGTCCAGTAACAGAATTGTGAGCATCAGCAGATTCTGAGCGAGAACTGCTGTCGGTTTCGTAAGAAAAACTGTAGCTTCCATCATCTGCAGCAGAACTTCTTACTTGGGCTACCTGTGCAGGAGCCACAGCACTTATTGATGCTGGAGCCTTTGCTGGTGAAAGAGAACTAGGAGCTGAGTATGCTGTTACACTGGTGACAGGTTTTTTTCCATCAACTCCTGTTACAGAAGTAGCATCAGGAGCTACTGGAAGATGATCTCCAGTAGCAATAAAACCAGTATCCGATCCTGCTACGTAATTGACTGTGAGTCTGTGACCCTCAGGGGGTACAAAGCTATAAGAGCCCTGAACATTGAGGTCAGCATCAGCACTTTCAGAACGTGCACTGTCACCTGCATCATAATTGAAAGAATAGGAGGCATCAGAAGTACGAGCACCAGCAGTCTTGGTAAGAGAAGCGGTACCAGTATAAGCATCAGCAGATGATCCTTTTTGTGGTGCTCCACGCAGAGAGCTAGATCCAGAAGTGGCAGCAGCTAAAGCATTTGCTTCCTCCTCTGAGAGAATAGGAAATATTCTCCCAGTGGGAATACCAGACTCTGCTCCAGGGACTGGAGGACCAACGGGTAAAGAATCTCCTTCAGCAATGTAGCCAGTCTCTGCATTAGCAGTGTATTTGATTGCTCTATTAATTCCATCATCAGCAACAAAAGAATATTGTCCATCAACAGAGTTCTGAGCATTAGCAGATTCTGAACGAGAGCTGCTTGACGTCTCATAAGCAAAATTATAGCTGCCATCATCACTCGCAGAGCTTCTTACCTGAGCCACTTCGACAGGAGTTTGTGCTGCAATGGTATTTTGAGCTGTTACGGTTGGAGCAGGATTAGAAGAGTAAACATTTACTGCTGGTGAAGGGACTACTCCACTAGCTCTAGAACCAAAATCAGCATCAGGAGCTACTGGAAGGTGTTCTCCTGTAGCAACAAATCCAGTAGCTGATCCCGCAACATAATTGACAGTAAGCCTGTGTCCCTCTGGAGGAACAAAGCTGTAAGTTCCTTCAACATTCAAGTCAGCATCGGCATTTTCAGATCGGGCACTATCTCCTGCGTCATAACTGAAGGAATAAGAGGCGTCTCTTGATCCAGTGGTTGTTGACTTAGTACCAGCAACAGTTTTGAATGCTGGAGATTGTGCAGCTGAGGAGGTGGCTGATGCAGAAGGTGCTGAATGTGTTTGAGGAGCAGTATAGGATGTAGAGGATGTGGCTGCAGCCAGGGCATTAGCTTCATCTTCTGTAAGAATGGGAAGAATCCTTCCGGTAGGAATTCCACTCTCAGCTCCTGGGACTGCAGGCCCAATAGGAAGTGAATCTCCTTCAGCAATATAACCAGTGTCCGATCCTGCAATGTAATTGATTGCACGATTGACTCCATCATCCGCAACAAAAGAGTACTGTCCTGTTACCGAGTTACGAGAATCGGCAGATTCTGAGCGGGAGCTGCTAGAGGTATCATATCCGAAGCTATAACTTCCATCGCCTCCAGCAGAACTTCTAATTTCTGCAAATTCTAGTGGAACAACAGCTGCTGGAGCAGCAGCAGGTGATGGAGATGGAGCACTGTATGGAATAACAGGACTACCAGATACTGCAGTAGATGCTCCTCTCACTTTTGCTCCGAAATCACTGTCAGGTCCCACAGGCAGGTGTCCTCCGCGAGGGAGGAATCCTCGTTCGTCAGCTGTGTATTCAAGCTTAATATCAGCTCCTGTAGCGTCTTTGTAACCGAATGCTCCAGAGACTTCTCCAGGAGCCTGTGCCATTGACTGTTCATAAAGGCCGTCTCCTGAATCGTAGCCATATTTGAAGGTGCCGTCGGAGTGTAGTACATAATACTGGGAGCGAGATCCCAGTCCCACAGTGGGGATTTTGTACTCGGCATCTGGCTGTGGAAAACTCAGGGTGCTAACCACCGCCAAGGACAACACCACCTGCAGGAAATGAAAAGCATCACTTTGTTAGACCCAATGATATTAACCTTCAATTTAAGTATATATATATTGTCATGAAGAATTCAGTGCATTCTATTATATTGGTGGACATGTTGCACATAGCACACTATTTTATATGAAATTGGATTAAAAATACGGATGTCTTCACACAGTGAGAGTTATATGTATGTATGAGTGTGTGTATGTGATATATTTCTTTCTAAAAGCCCGAAGTTTGTGTAAGTTTCACCTCGAGGCAGAAATGTATATCAGAGCAGAGCGAGAGAGATGTGTCAACGAAGACAGTTAAGAAGTTAGTGTGTTAAATTCAATGGTGGGATTAGTTTTCTAAAGAAGATTTCTATTTGCTGAAATGATATTTGGATTTTTTTTTTTTTTACAAACAACTGGAAATCAATATATGATTGGTAAATTATTACCTTTTATTATTCACAATTTTCAGTTACGATTATGGGACAAGAAAGAAAATTGTTATTTGGCTGAAGAAGGATAATACTGTAAATGAGAGAGTAAACGTTTAACCAGAATACGAGAGTTTACCATAAACTCCACTATTTCTTTGAAGTTTTTTGACATTTACAAGACCACTTTTATAATCACTTGGTTGTTTTCAAAATCCATTTTAGTGAATTGATGTCTCAAGTTTAACAAATCAGATGAGAGAGAGAGAGAGAGAGAGAGAGAGAGAGAGAGAGAGAGAGAGAGAGAGAGAGAGAGAGAGAGATAGAGATGTTCTACTCACTAAGCTAATCCACGTCGCCATGTCTGTGGCGGATCTGGGCCGAGATGTAAGTGTACCGAGATCTGATTTACTTTAGCCTTTTATACCTGTCCCGGTTGCGTTTGTTAGTTTGTCTGTTCGTGCACTTGGCATTGAAGATGACCATCGTAAGCAAGTTCTCTTGCAATTCTGGAATGAGATCAGGGAGGGGACGGGTCCTCAGGGTGGGGGGGGGGGGGGGTTAGGTCGGTAAGTCGAGTTATTCAAGGAGTTACCCAATTACTCTTTGTTTCAGTTCTTCTAGTTGTAATATATGTATATAGAAGTATGTTTATTTAATTAGTGTTTGCATATATGTGATTGAGAAGAGAAGAGATCTTAGCTTCTACCAACGGTCGCTAGATGGAATCACTTTCCACATGAGAGAATTAATTACACTATATTTACTTTATCCTGTTATGTGGTTCTCTGCCGAGACCCAAATATTATTGGACCCGACCATTTCATTATCCAAAACACAAAAGGGCTGAACATTTCAGTAATCTTATTTTTGAAAAATATAGGTGTGTTTAGCAGTCTCTCTCTCTCTCTCTCTCTCTCTCTCTCTCTCTCTCTCTCTCTCTCTCTCTCTCTCTCTCTCTCTCTCTCTCTCTCTCCAGTTTTGAAATTATTTATAAGTAATTCTGAAAAAATTTGTCTTGAGGTCAATAAAATGTGATTGTGAATTTTAAAGAGCATCTTGGATAGTTCAAATCTCGGTTGAGTGTTTTAAATTTAACAGAAGAAACTAAACAGGGTAATTGAAAGGGAAGTCTCTTGCAAATTAAGGACATATAAAGTGATAAGAAGTGCTATAAGATATATGGGCTAGTCTTTAATTCTTCCCTGCAGTAGCAAAATATGCTCAAAAAAGAAAAAAGTTCTTTCCTGACAAATACCTGACTCAATAAAGAAAGCTCAGACAATTGCATAGATAGCATATCAGTCCCTTATCGAAGATTATCAATTTATATTTGTGATTATAAACATAATAATATCCAAGTGATTAATTAGAACTGAAGAGTCTAAGAAGAGCGAGACTAACAGCTCAACCTTCCAACATCTTCTGAACAAAAATTTCTTGTGAATATATGAATGTATGAGAACAGCCTGAGAAATAATTAACATGTTGCTTAGTATCTCACAGGAATGTTCCTTGTGTTCTTTGAAAACAATATTCAAAACCAGTCTCGGCTCCACAAACATGATGTTAAAATTACACGAAAACAAATTGACGGATTTTGACGAAATTTCCACCACATATAAATCTTAGACCAGGGGTGACTCCTTTAACATTTGGTGTTCCCGATCCTGATATTAGATGCCAATTTGCATTTTTTTTCTTTTTCTGTGTGTGTCAATATCATCCTTTGGCGGATGTAAAAAATCTGGGATTGCTCTTTTTTTATTTATTTTTTTGTGAATGAAGATAGATAGCAGAATTTCGTTGGCTGTACCTGATTATTACCATTTACATCGAATTATTCTCTGTGAAGTCGATTCACACGTACTTTTCAAATAGAACTTATCGCGAACGAAGCTTGTGATTTTGCATAGGTTGGTATCTTTGGGATCCGAGTTTTGTTGGATAGTAACTGGAGCTTTTTTGATGGTATTGGTATAAAGAATCAAAGAATTAGCACATCCAAGTGTCTGGCTTAACTTTTTAATGTTTCCTTAACACCAACGCCTCCATAACACAGGAAGATTCCCTATACTCCTTTGAAGCAATTTAACCACTTAGATCGTATATCTGTGAAGGCTACATGGTAATGGGGTAGCATTTTGGTAATATCAAGGAAGCAGGTTACAAGCAATAATTGTTGGTTTAAAGGTCGCTCATGAATGGCAAAAGCAAGGCACAGAAACAATGCCTTAGAGAATGACCTTATATAATATATACAGTATGCATGATCAGCGTCCAAGGCCCGGTTCACCCAAGCTAGATCCAGGAAGTGCCTGGATATGGCAATAGGCTCTCTCAAACCGCACATCCTTAGCTCACAAGGGTGTTAAGGATGCAGACTCTATAGGAACCTAGCAAACTTGAGCTGGTCTCAAACCACAGATCAGCAGAAGGGACTTCTCCAGTAGGCTAACACAACTCTCGGTTTAGCAAGAGCGAATTTCATGTGTATGCCATTGCTGTTTCTGTTTTGGAAAAGGGGCAATCAATAAGCCCAATGGAATTGCACGTTTGGAATTGTCCAGTAGTCTTCAATCTGACTCATTGCCGTAAGGAACTCTGCACTCTTCCATAGATTTTCAAACCAGAATAGATAGAAAAGAACACTGGGTTCTTGATGTAACTTTAAGCTGTTTTAGTAGAAACAAGATTTTACTGCTTCAGTGGAGAGGTACATAAGAATTACTGTGTATGCTTTTAGTAACTAGAACACTATTTGCAATACAAAGATCATTTTTTAAAGTGTAAAGGGTAGATTTGGATGGATTAGGCATAAGAGTTTTGGGCTTTGTATAACCATAACAATCTCTAATGTTATATTTTGCCAATTGATGAATTTGATAGAAAAATGCTGAGTTAAATTAGTTATGAGCAATTTGGAGTCGTTAGAAAATCTAATCAGTACAAAAAAAGGTTTGAATTTTGGACAAGATACCTTGCAAATTGTTTGGAGATTCTCCAAATGCAGTACAAACTAGAGGGACACTCAGTAGAGCGCAGACCTCCGTCGTGGCAACTCATTTCTTGACCTATAGCTCTACGTTGACGCTGACGTTGACCTTTGACCTTAACATATATTAATTAGGATGGATTTTCATATGCTCAAATATGGACTAAGTTTGAAGTCTGTGACAAAGAGACCAAACCTATGGCTGATTACGTGAATTGAACCATTTGCTTGACTGTGACCTTGACCTTTGACCTTGACTTTTCAAAATTTAACAATTTCTAGCATTCTACATAATAGATAATCTCTGTCGGTGTTATTACTCTAAGATTAAAATTGGGGTCAGGAAGCTGTTCACAAACAAATACACAAATACAACACAAACAGGGGGTAAAACGTAACCTCCTTCCAACATCATTGGCGGAGGTAATAAACTCTGAAGTGCATTTTAATCATCATACTGTATTTCTATGGCGTATTGGAGTTAACGTTCAGCTCAAACATATAATTAATATTGGGATTTTCATGACGCACTTTATGAATAAGCTGATTATTATTATTATTATTATTATTATTATTATTATTATTAAGCTACAACTCTGGTTCGGAAAGCAGGATGCTATAAGCCCATGGGCTCCAACAGGGAAAATAGCCCAGTGAGGAAAGGAAACAAGGAAAAATAAAATATTTCAAGAACAGAAAAAACATTAAAATAAATATTTCCTATATAAACTATAAAAACTTTCACAAAACAAGAGGAAGAGAAATAAAATAGAACAGTGTGCCCTCAAGCAAGAGAACTCTAACCCAAAACAGTGGAAGACCATGGTACAGAAGGCACTACCCAAGACTAGAGAATAATGGTTTGATTTTGGAGTGTCCTTCTCCTAGAAGAGCTGCTTACCATAGCTAAAGATAAGGACCCTTTATTTCAAAATTGCAAATAATAATATATAGAATGGTTTTAACTCCCTTTCCTTTCATATTTGCTCCATACTTATTTTCTTACAAATAAATTTCAAGGATTTTTTTTTTCCTTCAAAACGAGACAAGAAACGTTGGAGCCTTGAGGGGCTTTAAAATGCCATAAGATAATTTTGGTCATCATCTTGGTCTCCTAGTTGTGTTGTACTTCCAGTTGTATATAGAATTTAGTTTTATTTTTGTTTATAATTTTTCATTGATAACTTATCACTTTGTGCCTTCACTTCTGAAAGTCTCCAAGATCTGATATCCTTTCCGTTTACATATAGCATTGGAAGGATGTGAGACAGCCTTCAATGGAGGATGGCGAATCAGAAAAGGATTTTCCCTTCTCCTTTCTCTTATTCTTGACTGATTTGACGAAGGAAACCTGAATCCTCTTAGGAAAAAAATGGAAATATAAGAGAGGAATCTTGTCCTCGATCCCCTGGTCAATCCTTAGATAATGGGAGACTAACTCCATCCAGATACATTACTGGTTCATCTAATGGAGCAGAGAATGTCTGAATCTTGCAATGTTGCCATGAGCCATCTCTTTCAAAACTTTATGGATAAAATTTTCTAGTCTAATTTTTCAATAATATAATTATTATAAAGTCTGTTGCAATAGAGACAGGTTTCTTATGCTTTGAAAGATTCGCTTATCTTATAACTTTTAATCTTAGAGTCAAGTTGTTGATGTTAATGCAATGACTTACTCTAGACTTCATGACAGAAGTATCAAACACACATCTACTGGAGCAGAATTTGTTTGACTTGAAATTCTCCCTTTTCAATGTAGCTTTTAAGCCATTTCTTTCATACCTTTAGGGGAAAGTTAGCTTTTTTTAATAACATATGGTTTTAATTGTAGAGGTGCACTTCCTCTGACCGCTTCCATATTTACTGCCGAACTGTATGGTATATTAACCGCTATTGAGAAAATAGCGTTGGAGAAGGAGGGTAATTTTACAATTTTTAGTGATGCAAGGAGTGTCCTTCAAGCTATGGAAGTTTTTAATTCTAATAACCCTCTAGTTTTAAAGATTTTAGAATGGCTCTTCCTTATTGGACGGAGAGGTATAACAGTTCAATTTTGTTGGGTTCCAGCACATGTAGGTGTGTCCGGGAATGAGAAGGCAGATTCACTGGCTAAGGAGGCTGCATCCGAGTTGCTGCCAAGAAGGTATCCCATTCCCTGTAATGATTTCTTACCTGACATCAAGAAATTGGTTTGCAATAAATGGCAACAGCAATGGGATAGTCAAGATGGCGATAAAATGAGGGAAGTAACAAATGACATATCTCCTTGGAGGTATAATATGATGCCCCGAAAATTGGAGACGTCTCTTTGTCGTCTCCGTATTGGTCACACTCGGTTGACACATGAGTTTCTGCTGAAGGGCCAACACCAACCGTATTGTGACAACTGTTTAGTACCTCTAACAGTAAGGCATTTGTTGACCGAATGCCCCAATTATAACATCTTACGGAATAGATATTTGTTTGAGGCTCGAGGTGAGGGTGGCAGGTTCATCCTTGCCAAGATTCTTGGGAATGATGTGTCCTACCATGCAAGTGGCATTTTTAGATTTCTTTCAGAAGCAGGTCTTCTGAAAAATATTTAACTTTTATGACATTCAATTTTTATGATTTTAATTGAATACTCTTTAATTTTTTATTTTATTTCATTTTTTATTTTTGTATACATAAATTAAATGTTACCGGCGTCAATGACCTTAGATGTCAGGATGCCTGAAAACTTTAAATCATTAATAACATATTGTTAACATATTGCCATAGAGACGGATTTCTTATAACTTTTAATCTTAGTGTCAAGTTGGTGATGATGAAGTAATGACCACTGACTTAATCTAGACAGAAGTAACAAGCACGTCTTGAACAGGAATTTATAGAAGATTATGGACTCTTTAGTCCATTCTTATGAGAGTAAGATTTTAACTTGTAGAATGTTAAATGTAAACAATTGTGAAAATATAATTAACCTTCAGATTAGTGAAGAGCAGAATCATACTTGTATTGAAAATATTGATGAAATAAAATTCGTATTAAGGTTTTCCTTTTATTCTCGTTTATATAAAACATAAATGGAACATCTTTACAAGGCACAGAGGAAACGACTGTGTAAACGAACACATTTTATTTGAAAAAAAAAATTAGTTCATGATTTATTTTTTATTTTTTGTTAGTTGCTTTTTTTATGAACATTTTTTTTTTCACTTTGCTTGTCACTGGATTACATTTTGTGAGGAATTGTGATAACTATGTACAACACTGCTGAGAGGAAGCTCTCAAGACGTGCATAGTCCTTAAGGGGTCCAAATTCATTGATAAATTTGTGACAAAAATGATAGAAGACATTTGATTTTGAATTTGATTTAGAACCAAATTTGAAATGATATCAAAGAGAAAATTTATGTAATGAGTAAAGTTTAAAGATAGTTAGAAATAAGAACAATATTACTGAATAGAAATATTTCAACATTAGCGACGAAGTGCAGTGAAGACGTAGCCATATTTATCCCTGTTCACGGCGTCGTACTGATGAAAGAGAACGTCGCCAACCACGCGACTTGAGTGACCTGACAGCAATGATCTCTGTGGTGAAGATGGGTTTGCAGTTCTAGCTGGTGAGGTTGCAGCAGGGGATGGCGCTGAATATGGAGAAACAGCAGCTGCTGCAGCTGCAGTTTTAGAAATTTGTGCAGCACTAGCAGGACTGGGTGAAGGGTATCCTTCTGGCAGGAATCCAGTTTCTCGACCAGCTACAAACTTAACTGTGTGTTCATTTCCTTCTTCATCCAAGTAAGTGTATGAACCAACTATATTTCCTTCAGCATCAGCTTCTTCATTTCGAGAGTAACTGTCAGAAGCAAAAGAGAAGGAATATGAAGCATCAGCGGGAGCTGCTGATGCATCACTGGTACCACTTGCCTTCAAAAGAGGGACTGCTCCACTAGCAGTACTAAGTCCTGCAAGGGCATTGGCCTCAGCTTCAGAAAGAACTGGCAGGATTCGTCCGGTAGGAATTCCACTCTCAGCTCCAGGAACAGGAGGTCCAACAGGGAGAGAGTCTCCCTCTGCTATGTATCCAGTTTCGGAACCAGCTATGTAGTCGATTTTCCTGTTGATTCCATCATCAGCCACAAATGAATAGTGTCCAGTAACAGAATTGTGAGCATCAGCAGATTCTGAGCGAGAACTGCTGTCGGTTTCATAAGAAAAACTGTAGCTTCCATCATCTGCAGCAGAACTTCTTACCTGGGCTACCTGTGCAGGAGCCAAAGCACTTATTGATGTTGGAGCCTGTGCTGGTGAAAGAGAACTAGGAGCTGAATATGCTGTTACACTGGTGACAGGTTTTTTTCCATCAACTCCAGTTACAGAAGTAGCATCAGGAGCTACTGGAAGATGATCTCCAGTAGCAATAAAGCCATTGTCCGATCCTGCTACGTAATTGACGGTAAGTCTGTGACCCTCAGGTGGTACAAAGCTATAAGAGCCCTGAACATTGAGGTCAGCATCAGCACTTTCAGATCGGGCACTATCTCCTGCGTCATAACTGAAGGAATAAGAGGCGTCTCTTGATCCAGTGGTTGTTGACTTAGTACTAGCAACAGTTTTGAATGCTGGAGATTGTGCAGCTGAGGAGGTGGATGATGCTGAAGGTGCTGAATGTATTTGAGGAGCAGAATAGGATGTAGAGGATGTGGCTGCAGCCAGGGCATTAGCTTCGTCTTCTGTAAGAATGGGAAGAATCCTTCCAGTAGGAATTCCACTCTCAGCTCCAGGGACGGCAGGCCCAATAGGAAGTGAATCTCCTTCAGCAATATAACCAGTGTCCGATCCTGCAATGTAATTGATAGCACGATTTACTCCATCATCGCAACAAAAGAGTACTGTCCTGTTACCGAGTTCTGAGAATCGGCAGATTCTGAGCGGGAGCTGCTAGAGGTATCATATCCGAAGCTATAACTTCCATCGCCTCCAGCAGAACTTCTAATTTCTGCAAATTCTAGTGGAACAACAGCTGCTGGAGCAGCAGCAGGTGATGGAGATGGAGCACTGTATGGAATAACAGGACTACCAGATACTGCAGTAGATGCTCCTCTCACTTTTGCTCCGAAATCACTGTCAGGTCCCACAGGCAGGTGTCCTCCGCGAGGGAGGAATCCTCGTTCGTCAGCTGTATATTCAAGCTTAATATCAGCTCCTGTAGCGTCTTTGTAACCGAATGCTCCAGAGACTTCTCCAGGAGCCTGTGCCATTGACTGTTCATAAAGGCCGTCTCCTGAATCGTAGCCATATTTGAAGGTGCCATCAGAGTGTAGTACATAATACTGGGAGCGAGATCCCAGTCCCACAGTGGGGATTTTGTACTCGGCATCTGGCTGTGGAAAACTCAGGGTGCTAACCACCGCCAAGGACAACACCACCTGCAGGAAAGGAAAAGCATCACTTTGTTAGAGCCAATGATTATTAACCTTCAATATAAGCATATATTTTGTCATGAAGAATTCAGTGCATCCTATTATATTGGTGAACACGTTGCACATAGCACACTATTTTATAAGAAATGGGATTAAGAATACGGATATCCTCACACAGTGAGAGGTATATGTATGTATGATTATGTGCATGAGATGTGTGTGTCTCTAAAAGTCTCTCTTCGAGGCAGAATTTTGTAGCAGAGGCAAACTAGGAGGTATATCAACGAGGACAATAAAGAAGGAAGTGAATTCTCTTGGTTGGGTTTGTTTTTCAAGTAAGGTTTAATTTGCTGCTTCACGAATTGATAATTTGAATGATAGTTTACAAACTCTTGGAAAACAATATCCATTAGGTAAATGATTATTTGTAAGATTATTTTTGTATGCCTAATTGTTAATTACAAGTATGAAAACAATTTAGGGAAAAAATGAAATAAATATTGAGGTGAAGAAGACTGAATAAGTTGAAAAACGAGTAAAAAGTAAACCAAATATATTTTATCATAAGTAATATTGTTTGTCAGTGACTATTATCCCTTTGGCACTTCAGTATGTTTAGATGTTTCATTGTGAAGATATTTATTCTTTTTTTGATAAGTTATTAACTTTATATCAAGCATACTCCAATTGGCATCAATGATATTATGATGGCAGATAATTATCAATCAGTTATTCATTCCAAAGAACGCTTGTATAACTTGTATAACTTGGCGATTATTAATCACTTCCTTTTCGGAAATATTGTCTTAATCACGTTATGTTTGAGAGAGAGAGAGAGAGAGAGAGAGAGAGAGAGAGAGAGAGAGAGAGAGAGAGAGAGAGAGAGAGAGAGATCTACTTACTAAGCTAATCCACGTCGCCATGTCTGTGGCGGATCTGGGCCGAGATGTAAGTGTACCGAGATCTGATTTACTTTAGCCTTTTATACCTGTCCTGGTCGCGTTTATTCGTTCGTTTGTCCGTGTGTTCGTTCGCTTGGCATTGAAGATGACCATCGTAAGCAAGTTCTCTTGCAATTCTGGAATGAGATCAGGGAGGGGGCTGGTCCTGGGGAGGTCGCTCAGTCAATTAGTGTTTGTTTGTTTGTTGGTATGTGTGTGATTCAGAAGGAAAATGATATCTTAGCTCTTCTACTAATGGTGTCAAGAAGGAATTACTTTATGAATGAGAAAAATAGATCGACATTATATTTACTTTATCCTGTAATATATTTTACCGAGACCCAAATATTAATGAACCCTGACCAATTCATTATAAAATAAAAAAAAATCCGGTCCCATTGGTCTATTCCAACTTTCCTGTTCTACTTCTCATACTTTTCTTGTTGAGATATTCCCAGACTTACAGAGTAAAATTCAAGTGTAATACTTGGACACTATTAAGCTGATTCCTTTCTTATTGTAGTGACCTTTCTGGGACTTTTTCTTTTTTGTTCTGTGTCAACTTTTACTCAAAAGACCGGGTTTGTTAGGGTCCAGATTTTGTTACTTTTGGCTTCCATAGGTACAATGGCTGCTTAGATCATCACCATTACTATAATGTTAATGATGATAATAATAATAATAATAATAATAATAATAATAATAATAAGAATAGTAATAATGATAAAAAGAAGGGACTCGCTATCCCCACTCCTATTCGTAGTTGCTATGATTCCCATGACAAGAGTTCTGGAAAAGGCTGAAGTTGGGTACCAACTGAAAAAAAGGAGGCGGCAGAATAAACCAATTGGTGTTAATGGATGACAGCAAGCTGTTCAGGAAGGATGCTAAGAAAATATAAATTCCAATCCAGAGGTTTTTAGATGGTAAGAATGGTATCAGGAGACACCAGGATGAAGTTTGGAATAGAAAAGTTGGCTTTAGTTAGCTTAGAGGAAGAAAAAGTCACAAGGACAGAAAGGATAAACCTACCTGATGGAAATGTAATCAAGGATGTAGATTAAGCAGGGTATAAATATCTTGGGGTAATAGAAGGAGCAATGCAACACCAAGAGATGAAGGATAAGATTACAAGAGAATACATACATAGAGTCAAAGCTATAATGAAGTTAAATCTTATCTCTGGAAAGATGGTAAAGGCTATAAACAGCTGGGCAGTGCCAGTAATCAGGTACAGTTCTGGAATAGTGAAGTTAAATAAGTCAGAGCTATGCAGCTCGTATAGAAAAACCAGAAAGGTGATGAACCTGTACTAAGTATTGCACCCACGAGCGAATATTGACAGGCTGTATAAACCATGCAGTGAAGGATGAAAAGGACTTATCAGTATAGAACATTTTGTCAACATCGAAAGTAGAGCACTGGGACTGTACCTTATGACCACTGAAGATGAATGGCTGAATAGTGCATGGAAAGAAAACTTGATAAAGGAGGATGAAAATCCAGAGGTGTATAAGGAGAGAACTGGAAAGAGAGATGCATGGACAATTCCTGAGGCAAACTGGAGTATTGGCCAGTAAGGAAACATGGCAGTGGCTACAGAGAGGAGAACTTAGGAAGGAAACTGAAGTGATGATGGTTACAGCCTTAAGAACAAGATATATTGAACGAGCAATAGACAGAACTAACACTTCGTCAAAGGGCAGGAAATGTATGGCAAAGGGAGAAACCATAAACTCTTCATTGGAGCCTCTGTAGAAAATATGAAATACAATGCAGCAACAAATCTTACGAACATCAACCACAACCTGCGTTAGAAAAACGATCGGGCTAAACTTCTCTGGGACAACAGTATAAGGACGTACAGGGTGATACAAACACATCGGCCAGACGTCACTCTGGTCGACAGGACAACGAAAAAGGCATCATTCATAGATGTTGCAGTACCATGGCACCCAAGATAAGTGGAGATAAAAAATAATAAAGTACCAGGACTTACAAATTGAATTGAGAAGGCTACATACTAATGCAGGTAGAGGTGGTACCAATAATCATAAAAGCATTAGGGACCATGCCCAAGTCATTGAAAAGGATATAGCCCCAGGACTTGTGCAGAAGAGCGTGCTACTTGAAATGGCACACGTAGTAAGGAAAGTGACAGATTCTTAAGGAAGGTCAAGGTAACCTGGAACCTGACACTATAAACCACGTCTCTGTAGACTGGGATTCACAAAAAATAATAATGCTCACGAAAATGCCTCATGAAAATCACAAAAATAGTTATATGCTTGAGTTGAACATTAACTATAATAAGCCTTGGAAATGTCTGAATTTTCTTAACAACTGCAGTATGAAAATAAGTAATGATAACACATAGAGGAACCTAATTAGAAGAATTTAAGTGTGTTAATTAAAATGTACTCCTGATTTTATTTGTAATGTATTTGAAAATTTACAAACTAACTGTAATGCACCTCGTCCCAAGTTTAAACCCAATCTTGTGGTGGTAAGATTACTGACAAAATTGAATTTTTAAGGATAGTAATCAAACTTTGTTTTTATACTTGATATATCAATTGGAAAATTGTGATGACATTGACCGTTGATATGGTATTAGTTATAAGTGGACAAGTTTCGTGGCCATAAGGAATAACCATTTGAAAAACTTAATGTGCCACAACATTTCAAAATCACATCATATGATTTGCCAAAAAGGAAGAGTATATAGATCCTGATTCACCATAGTAATAATAAGGTTATTGTTGATCTAAAACCAAGTAGGCCTTGGAGATTAGATTATCTTAAAGCCTAAATCCTTAGGACAGATACATATGTTCTACAGTCATAAAAAAGAAGCAGGGTTGAAATATTATCTGGAAAATACATCATTCAACTGATGGGGGTCACAGTTACAATATGTCCACAGATAATTCAATTCTGGAATGGAATTGGAAGATCTCATCACATGAGCCAAAATTCCTGGGTATATATACTCATGTCTAAATTCCTTTGTCCGTGGAGTGGTGTGTATGGCCAAACGGAGAAAGCATAAGCTATTGAGAGTAAAAAGTCAATTCACAACACTTGAGGCCTCAGCTAAGTTCCTTTTGATTCTATCCAACTGAAAAATCAAAGGGTTTTCAATCCATTACTACTTCTATGATGCCTTTTGTCTGACACACAACAATCGAGGAACTATTATATAACTAGCCCTTTTTACATCATTAGTTTTAATGCCACAAATCCATACACCATAGACTTCAAGAACGTTTGAACATAATACGACAAGCTCTACAATCTAGCAATGGTGATATTACCAACTACATTTAAGAGTTGGGAAGGTATTCCTTAGTTCCCTTTGATGTCGCTCTACTGAAACCAAAAGTCACTGTCTTGATAAATTACCAGTTTCACATTGTGTATGACCAAATGCAGTTTCTAGAAACACTTCCATATGTTATATATTGATAAGGAAATATCAATAGTAGATCTTCTGTGGCACCTCCCAACATCAGGCCTACCAACATGTTGGACGTCAGACACTAATATTTCAGTAACTTTTGTACTGTGGTCCAAAGTGTTTTACACAAATTGTGCTCTGGTACTGTTTAGATCCAGTGTACAATCCCAAGGCAAGGAGTTGAACACCTTTAGTTTGCCTACTTATGTATGAGTCAGTGGTGAGAGATATTAGCTTGTGCTGAAAGAAGGTAAATCCAAAAGTGTAGTTTATGACTCGTAGACTATCAGTCTTATCTGAGTGGGGTGTATACTCGGCTTACCCCGTCATGTGTAGATGAATAGGTGTTTTGATATCTTGAGGGTTACGAGGTGCCAAAGAACTGTCGGTCAAAGTTTTATCAAAGTTTTACTCCAGAGAAACAAAATGGCACAACTGATATTCCAACAAGAGTGCATGCTAGTGGCAGCTGTGACACAGGCAAACAGCTGTAGTGGGTGTAATTACAATTGTGCTTGTGTGATTATGTTTCCATTCCATGCTTTCACCCACTCTTATTATTTGCAAATTGTTAATGAAGTGCCCATGGAGGTTTGCATCTTCCTTATTTTTTTGTGAAGGTCCCCTGGTATAATTTGCTTTGCTGTTGACGGTCTTGTCTGATGGTGGGTCAAAGGAAACGGGTTTCTCTGGTGTTTAGATTGTATACTAACTTTTATCTTTTTGTCAATGTAAGGGATTGTCGTAGTGGTTGTGGACGCATACAGTGTCTGCAACTATGATATCTTTTACCATTATAGGATATTATTTTTTTCTAAATTTTTCTTAAAAAATATATACCATCTTATAAGATTTTAGTTATCCTTTTATAGCTTGACCCACTGTAGGTTCATCATCCATGCAATAGAATAGTGATATCCATATTTTTTTTTTTTTTACTCATTTATTATAGTTTTAAAAAGTACTGGAAAATGCTCATATAGAAAAATTCATATGAGGATCATTGCTTTTTGGGTTCCTTGTCAGATACACAAGAGGTGTTACCCATGATTAAATATGTTCCAACAGGATCATATATTTAGCTGGGGGTTAGCGGGATCTAGGTCGTAACCCGATAGTAAGTCTGGGTGCTATAATCACCTGTAACCAGCTAATTGCTACAAAAATAATGCAGTAACCAAGGATACATTTGAGACTGATATTTGTCTGTATGTTCTTAAAATGAGTATGGACACTCTAGTCCATTCTAATGAGAGTAATATTTTAACTTGTAGAATGTTAAATGTAAACAATTGTGAAAACATAATTAACCTCCAGATTAGGGAAAAGCAGAATAGTATTTGTATTGAATATATTGATGAAATAAAATTCGTGTCAAGGTTCTCCTTTTATTCTCGTTTATATAAAAACATAAATGGAACATCTTTACAAGGCACAGAGGAAACGACTGTGTAAACGAACACATTTTATTTGAAGAAAGAAATAGTTCATGAGTTTTTTTTTTATTTTTTGTTAGTTGCTTTCTTTTTATGAACATTTTTTTTCACTTTGCTTGTCGCTGGATTACATTTTGTGAGAAATTGTGATAACTATGTACAACACTACTGAGAGGAAGCTCTCAAGACGTGCATAGTCCTTAAGGGGTCCAAAGTCATTGATAAAGTTGTGATAAAAATGATAGAAGACATTTGATTTTGAATTTGATTTAGAACAAAATTTAAAATGATATCAAAGAGAATATTTCTGTAATGGGTGAAGTTTAAAGATAACTAGAAATAAGAGCAATCGAACTGAATAGAAATATTTTAACATTAGCGACGAAGTGCAGTGAAGACGTAGCCATATTTATCCCTGTTCACGGCGTCGTACTGATGAAGGAGAACGTCGCCAACCACGCGACTTGAGTGACCTGCTGACAGCGATGATCTCTGTGGTGATGATGGGCTTGCAGGTCTAACTGGTGAGGTTGCAGCAGGGGATGGTGCTGCATATGCTGTAACAGCAGTAGCCGCAGGAGCTGCAGTCCTAGAAGGGGAAGCAGCAGAAGTTTGTGCAGCACTAGCAGGACTGGGTGAAGGGTATCCTTCTGGTAGGAAACCAGTTTCTCGACCAGCTACAAACTTAACTGTGTGTTCATTTCCTTCTTCATCCAAGTAAGTGTATGAACCAACTACATTTCCTTCAGCATCAGCTTCTTCATTTCGAGAGTAACTGTCAGAAGCAAAAGAGAAGGAATATGAAGCATCAGCAGGAGCTGCTGATGCATCACTGGTACCACTTGCCTTCAAAAGAGGGACTGCTCCACTAGCAGTACTAAGTCCTGCAAGGGCATTGGCCTCAGCTTCAGAAAGAACTGGCAGGATTCGTCCAGTAGGAATTCCACTTTCAGCTCCAGGAACAGGAGGTCCAACAGGGAGAGAGTCTCCTTCAGCTATGTATCCAGTCTCAGAACCAGCTATGTAGTCGATTTTCCTGTTGATTCCATCATCAGCCACAAATGAATAGTGTCCAGTAACAGAATTGTGAGCATCAGCAGATTCTGAGCGAGAACTGCTGTCGGTTTCGTAAGAAAAACTGTAGCTTCCATCATCTGCAGCAGAACTTCTTACTTGGGCTACCTGTGCAGGAGCCACAGCACTTATTGATGCTGGAGCCTTTACTGGTGAAAGAGAACTAGGAGCTGAGTATGCTGTTACACTGGTGACAGGTTTTTTTCCATCAACTCCTGTTACAGAAGTAGCATCAGGAGCTACTGGAAGATGATCTCCAGTAGCAATAAAACCAGTATCCGATCCTGCTACGTAATTGACTGTGAGTCTGTGACCCTCAGGGGGTACAAAGCTATAAGAGCCCTGAACATTGAGGTCAGCATCAGCACTTTCAGAACGTGCACTGTCACCTGCATCATAATTGAAAGAATAGGAGGCATCAGAAGTACGAGCACCAGCAGTCTTGGTAAGAGAAGCGGTACCAGTATAAGCATCAGCAGATGATCCTTTTTGTGGTGCTCCACGCAGAGAGCTAGATCCAGAAGTGGCAGCAGCTAAAGCATTTGCTTCCTCCTCTGAGAGAATAGGAAATATTCTCCCAGTGGGAATACCAGACTCTGCTCCAGGGACTGGAGGACCAACGGGTAAAGAATCTCCTTCAGCAATGTAGCCAGTCTCTGCATTAGCAGTGTATTTGATTGCTCTATTAATTCCATCATCAGCAACAAAAGAATATTGTCCATCAACAGAGTTCTGAGCATTAGCAGATTCTGAACGAGAGCTGCTTGACGTCTCATAAGCAAAATTATAGCTGCCATCATCACTCGCAGAGCTTCTTACCTGAGCCACTTCGACAGGAGTTTGTGCTGCAATGATATTTTGAGCTGTTACGGTTGGAGCAGGATTAGAAGAGTAAACATTTACTGCTGGTAAAGGGACTACTCCACTAGCTCTAGAACCAAAATCAGCATCAGGAGCTACTGGAAGGTGTTCTCCTGTAGCAACAAATCCAGTAGCTGATCCCGCAACATAATTGACAGTAAGCCTGTGTCCCTCTGGAGGAACAAAGCTGTAAGTTCCTTCAACATTCAAGTCAGCATCGGCATTTTCAGATCGGGCACTATCTCCTGCGTCATAACTGAAGGAATAAGAGGCGTCTCTTGATCCAGTGGTTGTTGACTTAGTACCAGCAACAGTTTTGAATGCTGGAGATTGTGCAGCTGAGGAGGTGGCTGATGCAGAAGGTGCTGAATGTGTTTGAGGAGCAGTATAGGATGTAGAGGATGTGGCTGCAGCCAGGGCATTAGCTTCATCTTCTGTAAGAATGGGAAGAATCCTTCCGGTAGGAATTCCACTCTCAGCTCCAGGGACTGCAGGCCCAATAGGAAGTGAATCTCCTTCAGCAATATAACCAGTGTCCGATCCTGCAATGTAATTGATTGCACGATTGACTCCATCATCCGCAACAAAAGAGTACTGTCCTGTTACCGAGTTACGAGAATCGGCAGATTCTGAGCGGGAGCTGCTAGAGGTATCATATCCGAAGCTATAACTTCCATCGCCTCCAGCAGAACTTCTAATTTCTGCAAATTCTAGTGGAACAACAGCTGCTGGAGCAGCAGCAGGTGATGGAGATGGAGCACTGTATGGAATAACAGGACTACCAGTTGCTGCAGTAGATGCTCCTCTCACTTTTGCTCCAAAATCACTGTCAGGTCCCACAGGCAGGTGTCCTCCGCGAGGGAGGAATCCTCGTTCGTCAGCTGTGTATTCAAGCTTAATATCAGCTCCTGTAGCGTCTTTGTAACCGAATGCTCCAGAGACTTCTCCAGGAGCCTGTGCCATTGACTGTTCATAAAGGCCGTCTCCTGAATCGTAACCATATTTGAAGGTGCCGTCGGAGTGTAGTACATAATACTGGGAGCGAGATCCCAGTCCCACAGTGGGGATTTTGTACTCGGCATCTGGCTGTGGAAAACTCAGGGTGCTAACCACCGCCAAGGACAACACCACCTGCAGGAAAGGAAAAGCATCACTTTGTTAGAGCCAATGATTATAACCTTTAATTTCAACATAGATATTGTCATAAAGAATTCAGAGCATCCTATCATATCAGTGGACTTGTTGCACATAACACACTATTTTATATGAAATGGGATTAAGAATACGGATATCCCTACACATGAGAGTTATATGTATGTATGAGTGTGTGTATGTGATATATTTCTTTCTAAAAGCCCGAAGTTTGTGTAAGTTTCACCTCGAGGCAGAAATGTATTGCAGAGCAGAGCGAGAGAGATGTGTCAACGAAGACAGTAAAGAAGTAAGTGTGTTAAATTCAATGGTGGGATTAGTTTTCTAAAGAAGATTTCTATTTGCTGAAATGATATTTGGATTTTTTTTTTTACAAACAACTGGAAATCAATATATGATTGGTAAATTATTACCTTTATTATTCACAATTTTCAGTTACGATTATGGGACAAGAAAGAAAATTGTTATTTGGCTGAAGAAGAATAATACTGTAAATGAGAGAGTAAACGTTTAACCAGAATACGAGAGTTTACCATAAACTCCACTATTTCTTTGAAGTTTTTTGACATTCACAAGACCACTTTTATAATCACTTGGTTGTTTTCAAAATCCATTTTAGTAAATTGATGTCTTAAGTTTAACAAATCAGATGAGAGAGAGAGAGAGAGAGAGAGAGAGAGAGAGAGAGAGAGAGAGAGAGAGAGAGAGAGAGATCTACTTACTAAGCTAATCCACGTCGCCATGTCTGTGGCGGATCTGGGCCGAGATGTAAGTGTACCGAGATCTGATTTACTTTAGCCTTTTATACCTGTCCTGGTCGCGTTTATTCGTTCGTTTGTCGTGTGTTCGTTCACTTGGCATTGAAGATGACCATCGTAAGCAAGTTCTCTTGCAA
Source organism: Palaemon carinicauda (assembly GCF_036898095.1). NCBI lineage: Eukaryota > Metazoa > Arthropoda > Malacostraca > Decapoda > Palaemonidae > Palaemon > Palaemon carinicauda. Next base: position 105,079,603 of record NC_090725.1, on the reverse strand, counting down.
TTCTGGAATGAGATCAGGGAGGGGACGGGCCCTCAGGGTGGGTGGGGGTTAGGTCGTTAAGTCGAGTTATTCAAGGAGATACCCAATTACTCTTTGTTTCAGTTCTTCTAGTTGTAATATATGTATATATAAGTATGTTTATTTAATTAGTGTTTGCATATATGTGATTGAGAAAAGAGATCTTAGCTTCTACCAATGGTCCCTAGATGGAATCACTTTCCACATGAGAGAATTAATTACACTATATTTACTTTATCCTTTAATGTGGTTCTGTACCGAGACCCAAATATTATTGGACCCGACCATTTCATTATCCAAAACACAAAATGGCTGAACTTTTCAGTAATCTTATTTTTGAAAAATATAGGTGTGTTTAGCTGTCTCTCTCTCTCTCTCTCTCTCTCTCTCTCTCTCTCTCTCTCTCTCTCTCTCTCTCTCCAGTTTTGAAATTATATAAGTAATTCTGGAAAAAGATGTCTTAAGGTCAATAAAATGTGATTGTGAATTTTAAAGAGCATCTTGGATAGTTCAAATCTCGGTTGGGTGTTTTAAATTTAACAGAAGAAACTAAACAGGGTAATTGAAAGGGAAGTCTCTTGCAAATTAAGGAAATTGAAAATGATAAGAAGTGCTATAAGATATATGGGCTAGTCTTGAATTCTTCCCTGCAGTAGCAAAATATGTTCAAAAAAGAAAAAAGTTCTTTCCTGACAAATACCTGACTCAATAAAGAAAGCTCAGACAATTGCATAGATAGCATATCAGTCCCTTATCGAAGATTATCAATTTATATTTGTGATTATAAACATAATAATATCCAAGTGATTAATTAGAACTGAAGAGTCTAAGAAGAGCGAGACTAACAGCTCAACCTTCCAACATCTTCTGAACAAAAATTTCTTGTGAATATATGAATGTATGAGAACAGCCTGAGAAATAATCAACATGTTGCTTAGTATCACGCGGGAATGTTCCTTGTGTTCTTTGAAAACAATATTCAAAACCAGTCCCAGCTCCATAAACATGATGTTAAAATTACAAGAAAACAAATTGACAGATTTTGACGAAATTTCCACCACATATAAATCTTAGACCAAGGGCGACTCCTTTAACATTTGGTGTTCCGGATCCTGATATTAGATCCTGATTTTAATTTTTTTCTTTTTGTGTTAACGTAAAAAATCTCACATTGCTCTTGTCTGAGTTATTTTTTTGTGAATGAAGATAGATAGCAGAATTTCGTTGGCTGTACCTGATTATTGCCATTTATATTGAATTATTCTCTGTGAAGTCGATTCACACGTACTTTTCAAATAGAACTTATCGCGAACGAAGCTTGTGATTTTGCATAGGTTGGTATCTTTGGGATCCGAGTTTTGTAACTGGAGCTTTTTCAATGGTATTGGTATAGTTGAATCAAAGAATTAGCACATCCAAGTGTCTGGCTTAACTTTTTAATGTTTCCTTAACACCAACGCCTCCATAACACAGGAAGATTCCCTATACTCCTTTGAGGCAATTTAACCACTTAGATCGTATATCGCTGAAGGCTACATGGTAATGGGGTAGCATTTTGGTAATATCAAGGGAGCAGGTTACAAGCAACAAATGTTGGTTTAAAGGTCGCTCATGAATGGCAAAAGCAAGGCACAGAGACAATGTCCTAGAGACTGACCATATATGCAGTACATATTATCAGTGCCCAAGGCCCGCTTCTCCCAAGCTAGATTCTGGGAGTGCCAGGATATGACAATAGGCTCCCTCAAACCGCACATCCTTAGCTCACAAGGGTGTTAAGTATGCAGACACTATAGGAACCTAGCAAACTTGAGCCGGTCTCAAACCACAGTCCAGTAGATCAGCAGGAGGGGAGCTTCCAGTAGGCTAGCGCAACTCTTGGTTTAGCAAGAGCGAATTTCATGTGTATGCCATTGCTGTTTCTGTTTTGGAAAAGGGGTAATCAATAAGCCAAATGGAATCACACATTTGTAATTATCCAGTAGTCTTCAAGATTACGCATTGCCATTGCCGTAAGGAACTCTGCACTCTTCCATAGATTTTCAATCCAGAATAGATAGAAAAGAACACTGGGTTCTTGATGTAATTTTAAGCTGTTTTAGTAAAAATAGAATTTTACTGCTTCAGTGAACAGATAGATAATTACATGCTTTTAGTAACTAAAGCAGTATTTGCAACACAAAGATAATTGTGTTTTAAATTGTAAATGACATTTCATTCTTAAGTAACCTTTCATCAGATAGCTTATGTGTAGATTCTTATGGCTAAGACTTAGAGTACTTGGACTTTGTTACGTGTTTACTAAAGTGTGTTTATTTCACGGTTCTTAATCTTTGAATATCTGAATTTCTCAGAATCCATTTTAGTGTTCAAAAATATAAATAGATTTAGGCTTATATAGAATTGGGTTACTTTCTCCAAGTAGGAAAACTGCAAAGAAGTCTCCTTTTTGTAAATGTTGTGACTTGTAACAGCCCCAAGCGAGTATGAGTACCTTTGGTTCCAATCAGTATTGTCTGCTTAATATACAGAAGATAGTTCAAGAAATGTCAATATGCATCAAAGGAAGCTAAGAAATTATATTCCATCTCAAAATATAGCTCTTAATATTACCATTGGTTGGTTGTAGAGCTTGCCGTATTATGTTCTAACGTTCTTGAAGTCAATAGTGTGTGAATTTGTGGCATTAAAACTAATGATATCAAAAAGGGCACTTATATAATAGTTCCTCAATGGTTGCGTGTGTCAGGCAAAAGACATCATAGCATCAGTAATGGTTTGAAAACACTGATTTCTCAGCTGGATAGGATCAAAATGAACATCGGCTGAGGCCTTTAAATGTTGTCACCTGACTTTTTACTCTCAGTAGCTTTGTTCTTTCCAGTTTGGACATAGACCACAACTCCATAGGCATGTTAGTTAAACTTATGCATGATGCATACCCAGATTTTTTGTTGAGACATTCCAGTTCCATTTCAGAATTGGATTATCTGTGTACATATTGTAACTGTGACTCCCATCAGTTGAATGGTGTACTATCCAGGGAGTATTTCAACCCAGCTTCAGTGTGATGACTGTAGAACCAATGTATCTGTCCTTGAGATTTCATCTTCTAAGAAGATGGTACAACCTCTAAGGCTTTCTAGCCTTTAGATCAACAATAACCTTGATATAGTGCAGCAGGTTATACAAACTCTTACTTTTTGGTGAATTATATGATGTGGTTGTTCTGTAATTTACCACAACAGATCATTTGAGTTTAGACCCGTCATCCCAACTCGATGCCTATTTTGAGATGAGATGACACATGCAAGTTATTCAGAGCCAAGAACCCTGTCAACTTGTAAGTAATACCATAAAAATCTCTCATGTTGTTATAATTTGCCCAATTAATAAAATTAATAAAAACATGTTAAGTTAAATTAGTTATTAGCAATTCGGATTCATTAGAAAATCTAATCAGGACAAAAATCGGTTTGAAATTTGGACAAGATACCTTGCAAATTGTTTGGAGATTCTCCAAATGCAGTACAAACTAGAGGGGCACTCAGTAGAGCGCAGACCTCCGCCGCGGCAGCTCATTTCTCGACCTTTCGCTGGAAGTTGACATTGACCTTGACCTTAACATGTATTAATTGGGGTGGATTTTCATGCACTCAAATATGAACCAAGTTTGAAGTGTCTCTGACAAAGATGTCCAAACTTATGGCTGATTATGTGAATTGGACATTTTGCTTGAGTGTGACCTTGACCTTTGACCTTGACCTTCCTAAATTTAACAATTTCTATATTTACATGATAGATAATCCATATAGGTTTTATTGCTGTAAGATTAAAATTATGACCAGGAAGCTGTCCAAAAACAAATGGACAAACACACGAAAAGGGAGTTAAAACCTAACCTACATCCAACTTCGTTGGCTGAGGTAATAAAATCTGAAAGGTATTTAAATCAACATACTTAAATTCTTCGAGTTGATGATTTTAGTTTGTTTACTTAATTCTTTGTTTGTTTCCTCATTCTGAAGTTGTTAGAAGAACATAAGGATTTCTATGGACTATTGGAGTTAACGTTCAACTCAAACATATAATTAATATTGTGATTTTACTGAGGCACTTTACGAATAAGCTGATTATTATTATTATTATTATTATTATTATTATTATTATTATTATTATTATTATTATAGTTGTGATGCTGACCGAAGTTGCAATGGTAATTATGGAAGCAAAATGCATCAAACTCAAAACCACAATTGGGAAGGTTTTTGCATTGAAGATGATATAGAAGAAAAAAAGAATTAATATCCAATAGAGCCAGTAACCTATGAAAGGATTCACCTTGATGGTGTCTAAGTGTTATACTTGAAGTTTAGTCTGTAAGTCTAGGAATCTCTCAACAAGAAAAGTTCGAGAAGGTGAACAGGAAAGTAGGAATAGACAACTTGGACGGGATTTAAAGTAAGAGGTTGAGAGCAGTACAGCTATGGCCAATAGAACTAGAGCTCGGAAGAACTTTAGGAGCTGTCTGCTTCGTGGGTGAAAAGTGCTCATGGAGTAGAACTCTTTGCTTTCCTTGAAGAGCCATCCTGTGTTCAATGGAAGCAATTTCATTGACTACTTTCTAATGAACCACTTAAGAAGTCTTGCTCTTCTTTTGTCAGCTTGTGTTCAGGTGTCTGGTCTGATCCAAGAAAACTCTTTAAATCTGATTATCAAATTGTTTTGTAACTATAAGGAAAACACTGACTGTGTGTAGGTGTAAACAACAGATTTACGTATTATCCAGCTAGTGTTTGAATGCCTTGAGAAATGATGATGAAAAAGGATGTGGAGACATTAAATTCTGTTCTTATGGACGTAATATTCTGTCCCATGACACCCTAAGTTTATCTTCTTGTGTATAGGACCGTGGTGAGAGAGGCCAACCCGGGCTAGAAGACAGCAAACTAATCGTTGAGTTTGACTCGTAGACTATTAGTCTAATCTATCTATCTATCTATCTATCTATCTATATATATATATATATATATATATATATATATATATATATATATATATATATATATATATATATTATTATTATTATTAATATTATTATTATCACTTGCCAAGCTACAACCCTAGTTGGAAAAGCAGGATGCTATAACCCAGGGGCTCCAACAAGGAAAATAGTCTAGTGAGGAAAGGAAACAAGGAAAAATAAAAATTTTAAGAACAGTAACAACATTAAAGTAAATATTTCCTATATAAACTATAAAAACTTTCACAAAACAAGAGGAAGAGAAATGAAATAGAATAGTTTGCCCGAGTGTACCCTCAAGCAAGAGAACTCTAACCCAAGACAGTGGAGGCCATGGTACAGAGGCTATGGCACTACCCAAGACTAGAGAATTATGGTTTGATTTTGGAGTGTCCTTCTCCTAGAAGAGCTGCTTATCATATCTAAAGGTAAGGACCCTTTATTTCAAAATTGCAAATAATAATATATAGAATGGTTTTAACTCCCTTTCATTTCATCTTTGCGCCATACTTATTTTCTTACAAATAAATTTCAAGGTTTTTTTTTTTTTCTCAAAACGAGACAAGAAACGTTGGAGCCTTGAGGGGCTTTAAAATGCCATAAGATAAGTTTGGTTATCATTTTAGTCTCCTAGTTGTGTTGTACTTACAGTTGTATATAGAATTTAGTTTTATTTTTGTTTATAATTTTTCATTGATAACTTATCACTTTGTGCCTTCACTTCTGAAAGTCTCCAAGATCTGATATCCTTTCCGTTTACATATAGCATTGGAAGGATGTGAGACAGCCTTCAATGGAGGATGGCGGATCAGAAAAGGATTTTCCCTTCTCTTTTCTCTTATTCTTGACTGATTTGACGAAGGAAACCTGAATCCTCTTAGGAAAAAAGGGAAATATAAGAGAGGAATCTTGTCCTCGATCCCCTGGTCAATCCTTAGATAATGGGAGACTAACTCCATCCAGATACATTACTGGTTCATCTAATGGAGCAGAGAATGTCTGAATCTTGCAATGTTGCCATGAGCCATCTCTTTCAAAACTTTATGGATAAAATTTTCTAGTCTAATTTTTCAATAATATATTTATTATAAAGTCTGTTGCAATAGAGACAGTTTTCTTATGCTTTGAAAGATTCAATTATCTTATAACTTTTAATCTTAGAGTCAAGTTGTTGATGTCAATGCAATGATTTCTTCTAGACTTCATGACAGAAGTATCAAACACACATCTACTGGAGCAGAATTTGTTTGACTTGAAATTCTCCCTTTTCAATGTAGCTTTTAAGCCATTTCTTTCATAACTTTAGGGGAAAGTTAGCTTTTTTTTCATAACATATTGTTAACATATTGCCATAGAGACGGATTTCTTATACTCTGAAGGGTTCAATTATCTTAAAACTTTTAATCTTAGTGTCAAGTTGGTGATGACGCATGACTTATTCTAGACAGAAGTAACAAAAACGTCTTGAACAGAAATTTATAGAAGATTATGGACTCTTTAGTCCATTGTTATGAGAATAAGGTTTTAACTTGTAGAATGTTAAATGTAAACAATTGTGAAAATATAATTAACCTTCAGATTAGTGAAGAGCAGAATCATAGTTGTATTGAATATATTGATGAAATAAAATTCGTATTAAGGTTTTCCTTTTATTCTCGTTTATATAAAACATAAATGGAACATCTTTACAAGGCACAGAGGAAACGACTGTGTAAACGAACGCATTTTATTTGAAGAAAAAAATAGTTCATGATTTTTATTTTTTTTTATTTTTTGTTAGTTGCTTTTTGTATGAATTTTTTTTTCACGTTGCTTGTCGCTGGATTACATTCCGTAAGGAATTGTGATAATTATATACAACACTACTGAGAGGAAGCTCTCAAGACGTGCTTAGTCCTTAAGGGGTCCAAAGTCATTGATAAAGTTATGGCAAGAATGGTAGAAGAAGACATTTGATTTTGAATTTGATTTAGAATAAAATTTAAAAGGATATCAAAGAGAATATTTTTGTAATGTGTGAAGTTTAAAGATAGTAAGAAATAAGAGCAATGGAACGGAATAGAAATATTTTAACATTAGCGACGAAGTGCAGTGAAGACGTAGCCATATTTATCCCTGTTCACGGCGTCGTACTGGTGAAGGAGAACGTCGCCAACCACGCGACTTGAGTGACCTGCTGACAGCGATGATCTCTGTGGTGATGATGGGCTTGCAGGTCTAGCTGGTGAGGTTGCAGCAGGGGATGGTGCTGAATATGCTCTTACACTGGTGACAGATTTTTTTCCATCAACTCCAGTTACAGAAGTAGCATCAGGAGCTACGGGAAGATGATCTCCAGTAGCAATAAAGCCAGTATCCGATCCTGCTACGTAATTGACTGTGAGTCTGTGACCCTCAGGGGGTACAAAGCTATAAGAGCCCTGAACATTGAGGTCAGCATCAGCACTTTCATATCGTGCACTGTCACCTGCATCATAATTGAAAGAATAGGAGGCATCAGAAGTACGAGCACCAGCAGTCTTGGTAAGAGAAGTTGTACCAGTATAAGCAACTGCAGATGATGCTGTTTGTGGTGCTGCACGCAGAGAGCTAGATCCAGAAGTGGATGCAGCTAAAGCATTTGCTTCCTCCTCTGAGAGAATAGGCAATATTCTTCCAGTGGGAATGCCAGACTCTGCTCCAGGGACTGGAGGACCAACGGGTAAAGAATCTCCTTCAGCAATATAGCCAGTCTCTGCATTAGCAGTATATTTGATTGCTCTATTAATTCCGTCATCAGCAACGAAAGAATATTGTCCTTCAACAGAGTTCTGAGCATTAGCAGATTCTGAACGAGAGCTGCTTGACGTCTCATAAGCAAAATTATAGCTGCCATCATCACCAGCAGAGCTTCTTACCTGAGCCACTTCGACTGGAGTTTGTGCAGCAATGGTATTTTGAGCTGTTACTGTTGGAGCAGGATTAGGAGAAGAGTAAACATTTACTGCTGGTGAAGGGACTACTCCGCTAGCTCTAGAACCAAAATCAGCATCAGGAGCTACAGGAAGGTGTTCTCCTGTAGCAACAAATCCAGTAGCTGATCCCGCAACATAATTGACAGTAAGCCTGTGTCCCTCTGGAGGAACAAAGCTGTAAGTTCCTTCAACATTCAAGTCAGCATCGGCTTTTTCAGATCGGGCACTATCTCCTGCGTCATAACTGAAGGAATAAGAGGCGTCTCTTGATCCAGTGGCTGTTGACTTAGTACCAGCAACAGTTTTGAATGCTGGAGATTGTGCAGCTGAGGAGGTGGATGATACTGAAGGTGCGGAATGTTTTTGTGGAGCAGAATAGGATGTAGAGGATGTGGCTGCAGCCAGGGCATTAGCTTCATCTTCTGTGAGAATGGGAAGAATCCTTCCAGTAGGAATTCCACTCTCAGCTCCAGGGACGGCAGGCCCAATAGGAAGTGAATCTCCTTCAGCAATATAACCAGTGTCCGATCCTGCAATGTAATTAATTGCACGATTGACTCCATCATCCGCAACAAAAGAGTACTGTCCTGTTACCGAGTTACGAGAATCGGCAGATTCTGAGCGGGAGCTGCTAGAGGTATCATATCCGAAGCTATAACTTCCATCGTCTCCTGCAGAACTTCGAATTTCTGCAAATTCTAGTGGAACAACAGGAGCTGGAGCAGCAGCAGGTGATGGTGATGGAGCACTGTATGGAATAACAGGACTACCAGTTGCTGCAGTAGATGCTCCTCTTACTTTTGCTCCAAAATCACTGTCAGGTCCCACAGGCAGGTGTCCTCCGCGAGGGAGGAATCCTCGTTCGTCAGCTGTGTATTCAAGCTTGATATCAGCTCCTGTAGCGTCTTTGTAACCGAATGCTCCAGAGACTTCTCCAGGAGCCTGTGCCATTGACTGTTCATAAAGGCCGTCTCCTGAATCGTAGCCATATTTGAAGGTGCCATCAGAGTGTAGTACATAATACTGGGAGCGAGATCCCAGTCCCACAGTGGGGATTTTGTACTCGGCATCTGGCTGTGGAAAACTCAGGGTGCTAACCACCGCCAAGGACAACACCACCTGCAGGAAAAGAAAAGCATCAATTTGTTAGAGGCAATGATTATTGACCTTCAATTTAAGCATATATATTGTCATGAAGAATTCAGTGCATCCTGTTATATTGGTGGACATGTTGCACATAGCACACTATTTTGTAAGAAATGGGATTAAAAATGCGTATATCCTCACACATTGAGAGGTATATGTATGTATGAGTGTGTGCATGAGATGTGTGTCTCTCTAAAATTCTCTTTTCGAGGCAGAATTTTGTAGCAGAGGCAAACTAGGGAGGTATATCAACGAGGACAATAAAGAAGCAAGTGAATTCTCTTGGTTGGGTTTGTTGTCCAATTAAGGTTTAATTTGCTGCTTCACGAATTGATAATTTGAATGATAGTTTACAAACTCATGGAAAACAATATCCATTGGGTAAATGATTATTTCTAAGGTTGTTTTTGTATGCCTAATTGTTAATTACAAGTATGAAAACAATTTAGGGAAAAAATGAAATAAATATTGGGGTGAAGAAGACAGAATAGGTGTAAAAACGAGTAAAAAGTAAACCAAATATATTTTATCATAAGTAATATTGTTTGTCAGTGACTATTATCCCTTTGGCACTTCAGTATGTTTAGATGTTTCATTTTTAAGATATTTATTCATTTTTTGATAAGGTATTAACTTTATATCAAGCATACTCCAATTGGCATCAATGATATTATGATGACAGATAATTATCAATCAGTTATTCATTCCAAAGAACGCTTGTATAACTTGTATAACTTGGCGATTATTAATCACTTCCTTTTCGGAAATATTGTCTTAATCACGCTATGTTTGAGAGAGAGAGAGAGAGAGAGAGAGAGAGAGAGAGAGAGAGAGAGAGAGAGAGAGAGAGAGAGAGAGATCTACTTACTAAGCTAATCCACGTTGCCATGTCTGTGGCGGATCTGGGCCGAGATGTAAGTGTACCGAGATCTGATTTACTTTAGCCTTTTATACCTGTCCTGGTCGCGTTTATTCGTTCGTTTGTCCGTGTGTTCGTTCGCTTGGCATTGAAGATGACCATCGTAAGCAAGTTCTCTTGCAATTCTGGAATGAGATCAGGGAGGGGGCTGGTCCTGGGGAGGTCGCTCAGTCAATTAGTGTTTGTTTGTTTGTTGGTATGTGTGTGATTCAGAAGGAAAATGATATCTTAGCTCTTCTACTAATGGTGTCAAGAAGGAATTACTTTATGAATGAGAAAAATAGATCGACAGTATATTTACTTTATCCTGTAATATGATATTTACCGAGACCCAAATATTAATGAACCCTGACCAATTCATTATCAAAATAAAAAAAAAATCTGGTCCCATTGGTCTATTCCAACTTTCCTGTTCTACTTCTCATACTTTTCTTGTTGAGATATTCCCAGACTTACAGAGTAAAATTCAAGTGTAATACTTGGACACTATTAAGCTGATTCCTTTCTTATTGTAGTGACCTTTCTGGGTCTTTTTTCTTTTTTGTTCTGTGTCAACTTTTACTCAAAAGACCGGGTTTGTTAGGGTCCAGATTTTGTTACTTTTGGCTTCCATAGGTACAATGGCTGCTTAGATCATCACCATTACTATAATGTTAATGATGATAATAATAATAATAATAATAATAATAATAATAATAAGAATAGTAATAATGATAAAAAGAAGGGACTCGCTATCCCCACTCCTATTCGTAGTTGCTATGATTCCCATGACAAGAGTTCTGGAAAAGGCTGAAGTTGGGTACCAACTGAAAAAAAGGAGGCGGCAGAATAAACCAATTGGTGTTAATGGATGACAGCAAGCTGTTCAGGAAGGAGGCTAAGAAAATATAAATTCCAATCCAGAGGTTTTTAGATGGTAAGAATGGTATCAGGAGACACCAGGATGAAGTTTGGAATAGAAAAGTTGGCTTTAGTTAGCTTAGAGAAAGAAAAAGTCACAAGTACAGAAGGGATAAACCTACTGGATGGAAATATAATCAAGGATGTAGAGGAAGCAGGCTATAAATATCTTGGGGGTATTAGAAGGAGCAATGCAACACCAAGAGTTGAAGGATAAGATTACAAGAGAATACATGCATAGAGTCAAAGCTATAATGGAGTTAAATCTTATCTCTGGAAAGATGGTAAAGGCTATAAACAGCTGGGCAGTGCCAGTAATCAGGTACAGTTCTGGAATAGTGAAGTTAAATAAGTCAGAGCTATGCAGCTCGTATAGAAAAACCAGAAAGGTGATGAACCTGTACTAAGTATTGCACCCACGAGCGAATATTGACAGGCTGTATAAACCATGCAGTGAAGGATGAAAAGGACTTATCAGTATAGAACATTTTGTCAACATCGAAAGTAGAGCACTGGGACTGTACCTTATGACCACTGAAGATGAATGGCTGAATAGTGCATGGAAAGAAAACTTGATAAAGGAGGATGAAAATCCAGAGGTGTATAAGGAGAGAACTGGAAAGAGAGATGCATGGACAATTCCTGAGGCAAACTGGAGTATTGGCCAGTAAGGAAACATGGCAGTGGCTACAGAGAGGAGAACTTAGGAAGGAAACTGAAGTGATGATGGTTACAGCCTTAAGAACAAGATATATTGAACGAGCAATAGACAGAACTAACACTTCGTCAAAGGGCAGGAAATGTATGGCAAAGGGAGAAACCATAAACTCTTCATTGGAGCCTCTGTAGAAAATATGAAATACAATGCAGCAACAAATCTTACGAACATCAACCACAACCTGTGTTAGAAAACGATCGGGCTAAACTTCTCTGGGACAACAGTATAAGGACGTACAGGGTGATACAAACACATCGGCCAGACGTCACTCTGGTCGACAGGACAACGAAAAAGGCATCATTCATAGATGTTGCAGTACCATGGCACCCAAGATAAGTGGAGATAAAAAATAATAAAGTACCAGGACTTACAAATTGAATTGAGAAGGCTACATACTAATGCAGGTAGAGGTGGTACCAATAATCATAAAAGCATTAGGGACCATGCCCAAGTCATTGAAAAGGATATAGCCCCAGGACTTGTGCAGAAGAGCGTGCTACTTGAAATGGCACACGTAGTAAGGAAAGTGACAGATTCTTAAGGAAGGTCAAGGTAACCTGGAACCTGACACTATAAACCACGTCTCTGTAGACTGGGATTCACAAAAAATAATAATGCTCACGAAAATGCCTCATGAAAATCACAAAAATAGTTATATGCTTGAGTTGAACATTAACTATAATAAGCCTTGGAAATGTCTGAATTTTCTTAACAACTGCAGTATGAAAATAAGTAATGATAACACATGAGAGAGGAACCTAATTAGAAGAATTTAAGTGTGTTAATTAAAATGTACTCCTGATTTTATTTGTAATGTATTTGAAAATTTACAAACTAACTGTAATGCACCTCGTCCCAAGTTTAAACCCAATCTTGTGGTGGTAAGATTACTGACAAAATTGAATTTTTAAGATAGTAATCAAACTTTGTTTTTATACTTGATATATCAATTGGAAAATTGTGATGACATTGACCGTTGATATGGTATTAGTTATAAGTGGACAAGTTTCGTGGCCATAAGGAATAACCATTTGAAAAACTTAATGTGCCACAACATTTCAAAATCACATCATATGATTTGCCAAAAAGGAAGAGTATATAGATCCTGATTCACCATAGTAATAATAAGGTTATTGTTGATCTAAAACCAAGTAGGCCTTGGAGATTAGATTATCTTAAAGCCTAAATCCTTAGGACAGATACATATGTTCTACAGTCATAAAAAAGAAGCAGGGTTGAAATATTATCTGGAAAATACATCATTCAACTGATGGGGGTCACAGTTACAATATGTCCACAGATAATTCAATTCTGGAATGGAATTGGAAGATCTCATCACATGAGCCAAAATTCCTGGGTATATATACTCATGTCTAAATTCCTTTGTCCGTGGAGTGGTGTGTATGGCCAAACGGAGAAAGCATAAGCTATTGAGAGTAAAAAGTCAATTCACAACACTTGAGGCCTCAGCTAAGTTCCTTTTGATTCTATCCAGCTGAAAAATCAAAGGGTTTTCAATCCATTACTACTTCTATGATGCCTTTTGTCTGACACACAACAATCGAGGAACTATTATATAACTAGCCCTTTTTACATCATTAGTTTTAATGCCACAAATCCATACACCATAGACTTCAAGAACGTTTGAACATAATACGACAAGCTCTACAATCTAGCAATGGTGATATTACCAACTACATTTAAGAGTTGGGAAGGTATTCCTTAGTTCCCTTTGATGTCGCTCTACTGAAACCAAAAGTCACTGTCTTGATAAATTACCAGTTTCACATTGTGTATGACCAAATGCAGTTTCTAGAAACACTTCCATATGTTATATATTGATAAGGAAATATCAATAGTAGATCTTCTGTGGCACCTCCCAACATCAGGCCTACCAACATGTTGGACGTCAGACACTAATATTTCAGTAACTTTTGTACTGTGGTCCAAAGTGTTTTACACAAATTGTGCTCTGGTACTGTTTAGATCCAGTGTACAATCCCAAGGCAAGGAGTTGAACACCTTTAGTTTGCCTACTTATGTATGAGTCAGTGGTGAGAGATATTAGCTTGTGCTGAAAGAAGGTAAATCCAAAAGTGTAGTTTATGACTCGTAGACTATCAGTCTTATCTGAGTGGGGTGTATACTCGGCTTACCCCGTCATGTGTAGATGAATAGGTGTTTTGATATCTTGAGGGTTACGAGGTGCCAAAGAACTGTCGGTCAAAGTTTTATCAAAGTTTTACTCCAGAGAAACAAAATGGCACAACTGATATTCCAACAAGAGTGCATGCTAGTGGCAGCTGTGACACAGGCAAACAGCTGTAGTGGGTGTAATTACAATTGTGCTTGTGTGATTATGTTTCCATTCCATGCTTTCACCCACTCTTATTATTTGCAAATTGTTAATGAAGTGCCCATGGAGGTTTGCATCTTCCTTATTTTTTTGTGAAGGTCCCCTGGTATAATTTGCTTTGCTGTTGACGGTCTTGTCTGATGGTGGGTCAAAGGAAACGGGTTTCTCTGGTGTTTAGATTGTATACTAACTTTTATCTTTTTGTCAATGTAAGGGATTGTCGTAGTGGTTGTGGACGCATACAGTGTCTGCAACTATGATATCTTTTACCATTATAGGATATTATTTTTTTCTAAATTTTTCTTAAAAAATATATACCATCTTATAAGATTTTAGTTATCCTTTTATAGCTTGACCCACTGTAGGTTCATCATCCATGCAATAGAATAGTGATATCCATATTTTTTTTTTTTTTACTCATTTATTATAGTTTTAAAAAGTACTGGAAAATGCTCATATAGAAAAATTCATATGAGGATCATTGCTTTTTGGGTTCCCTTGTCAGATACACAAGAGGTGTTACCCATGATTAAATATGTTCCAACAGGATCATATATTTAGCTGGGGGTTAGCGGGATCTAGGTCGTAACCCGATAGTAAGTCTGGGTGCTATAATCACCTGTAACCAGCTAATTGCTACAAAAATAATGCAGTAACCAAGGATACATTTGAGACTGATATTTGTCTGTATGTTCTTAAAATGAGTATGGACACTCTAGTCCATTCTAATGAGAGTAATATTTTAACTTGTAGAATGTTAAATGTAAACAATTGTGAAAACATAATTAACCTCCAGATTAGGGAAAAGCAGAATAGTATTTGTATTGAATATATTGATGAAATAAAATTCGTATTAAGGTTCTCCTTTTATTCTCGTTTATATAAAAACATAAATGGAACATCTTTCCAAGGCACAGAGGAAACGACTGTGTAAACGAACACATTTTATTTGAAGAAAGAAATAGTTCATGAGTTTTTTTTTTATTTTTTGTTAGTTGCTTTCTTTTTATGAACATTTTTTTTCACTTTGCTTGTCGCTGGATTACATTTTGTGAGAAATTGTGATAACTATGTACAACACTACTGAGAGGAAGCTCTCAAGACGTGCATAGTCCTTAAGGGGTCCAAAGTCATTGATAAAGTTGTGATAAAAATGATAGAAGACATTTGATTTTGAATTTGATTTAGAACAAAATTTAAAATGATATCAAAGAGAATATTTCTGTAATGGGTGAAGTTTAAAGATAACTAGAAATAAGAGCAATCGAACTGAATAGAAATATTTTAACATTAGCGACGAAGTGCAGTGAAGACGTAGCCATATTTATCCCTGTTCACGGCGTCGTACTGATGAAGGAGAACGTCGCCAACCACGCGACTTGAGTGACCTGCTGACAGCGATGATCTCTGTGGTGATGATGGGCTTGCAGGTCTAACTGGTGAGGTTGCAGCAGGGGATGGTGCTGCATATGCTGTAACAGCAGTAGCCGCAGGAGCTGCAGTCCTAGAAGGGGAAGCAGCAGAAGTTTGTGCAGCACTAGCAGGACTGGGTGAAGGGTATCCTTCTGGTAGGAAACCAGTTTCTCGACCAGCTACAAACTTAACTGTGTGTTCATTTCCTTCTTCATCCAAGTAAGTGTATGAACCAACTACATTTCCTTCAGCATCAGCTTCTTCATTTCGAGAGTAACTGTCAGAAGCAAAAGAGAAGGAATATGAAGCATCAGCAGGAGCTGCTGATGCATCACTGGTACCACTTGCCTTCAAAAGAGGGACTGCTCCACTAGCAGTACTAAGTCCTGCAAGGGCATTGGCCTCAGCTTCAGAAAGAACTGGCAGGATTCGTCCGGTAGGAATTCCACTTTCAGCTCCAGGAACAGGAGGTCCAACAGGGAGAGAGTCTCCTTCAGCTATGTATCCAGTCTCAGAACCAGCTATGTAGTCGATTTTCCTGTTGATTCCATCATCAGCCACAAATGAATAGTGTCCAGTAACAGAATTGTGAGCATCAGCAGATTCTGAGCGAGAACTGCTGTCGGTTTCGTAAGAAAAACTGTAGCTTCCATCATCTGCAGCAGAACTTCTTACTTGGGCTACCTGTGCAGGAGCCACAGCACTTATTGATGCTGGAGCCTTTGCTGGTGAAAGAGAACTAGGAGCTGAGTATGCTGTTACACTGGTGACAGGTTTTTTTCCATCAACTCCTGTTACAGAAGTAGCATCAGGAGCTACTGGAAGATGATCTCCAGTAGCAATAAAACCAGTATCCGATCCTGCTACGTAATTGACTGTGAGTCTGTGACCCTCAGGGGGTACAAAGCTATAAGAGCCCTGAACATTGAGGTCAGCATCAGCACTTTCAGAACGTGCACTGTCACCTGCATCATAATTGAAAGAATAGGAGGCATCAGAAGTACGAGCACCAGCAGTCTTGGTAAGAGAAGCGGTACCAGTATAAGCATCAGCAGATGATCCTTTTTGTGGTGCTCCACGCAGAGAGCTAGATCCAGAAGTGGCAGCAGCTAAAGCATTTGCTTCCTCCTCTGAGAGAATAGGAAATATTCTCCCAGTGGGAATACCAGACTCTGCTCCAGGGACTGGAGGACCAACGGGTAAAGAATCTCCTTCAGCAATGTAGCCAGTCTCTGCATTAGCAGTGTATTTGATTGCTCTATTAATTCCATCATCAGCAACAAAAGAATATTGTCCATCAACAGAGTTCTGAGCATTAGCAGATTCTGAACGAGAGCTGCTTGACGTCTCATAAGCAAAATTATAGCTGCCATCATCACTCGCAGAGCTTCTTACCTGAGCCACTTCGACAGGAGTTTGTGCTGCAATGGTATTTTGAGCTGTTACGGTTGGAGCAGGATTAGAAGAGTAAACATTTACTGCTGGTGAAGGGACTACTCCACTAGCTCTAGAACCAAAATCAGCATCAGGAGCTACTGGAAGGTGTTCTCCTGTAGCAACAAATCCAGTAGCTGATCCCGCAACATAATTGACAGTAAGCCTGTGTCCCTCTGGAGGAACAAAGCTGTAAGTTCCTTCAACATTCAAGTCAGCATCGGCATTTTCAGATCGGGCACTATCTCCTGCGTCATAACTGAAGGAATAAGAGGCGTCTCTTGATCCAGTGGTTGTTGACTTAGTACCAGCAACAGTTTTGAATGCTGGAGATTGTGCAGCTGAGGAGGTGGCTGATGCAGAAGGTGCTGAATGTGTTTGAGGAGCAGTATAGGATGTAGAGGATGTGGCTGCAGCCAGGGCATTAGCTTCATCTTCTGTAAGAATGGGAAGAATCCTTCCGGTAGGAATTCCACTCTCAGCTCCAGGGACTGCAGGCCCAATAGGAAGTGAATCTCCTTCAGCAATATAACCAGTGTCCGATCCTGCAATGTAATTGATTGCACGATTGACTCCATCATCCGCAACAAAAGAGTACTGTCCTGTTACCGAGTTACGAGAATCGGCAGATTCTGAGCGGGAGCTGCTAGAGGTATCATATCCGAAGCTATAACTTCCATCGCCTCCAGCAGAACTTCTAATTTCTGCAAATTCTAGTGGAACAACAGCTGCTGGAGCAGCAGCAGGTGATGGAGATGGAGCACTGTATGGAATAACAGGACTACCAGTTGCTGCAGTAGATGCTCCTCTCACTTTTGCTCCAAAATCACTGTCAGGTCCCACAGGCAGGTGTCCTCCGCGAGGGAGGAATCCTCGTTCGTCAGCTGTGTATTCAAGCTTAATATCAGCTCCTGTAGCGTCTTTGTAACCGAATGCTCCAGAGACTTCTCCAGGAGCCTGTGCCATTGACTGTTCATAAAGGCCGTCTCCTGAATCGTAGCCATATTTGAAGGTGCCGTCGGAGTGTAGTACATAATACTGGGAGCGAGATCCCAGTCCCACAGTGGGGATTTTGTACTCGGCATCTGGCTGTGGAAAACTCAGGGTGCTAACCACCGCCAAGGACAACACCACCTGCAGGAAAGGAAAAGCATCACTTTGTTAGAGACAGTGATTATTGATTGTTAATTTTAGCATTTATATTAGGTCATATAGAATTCAGTGCATTGTATCACACCAGTATGTGTGTTGAACATACCATAATAATGGGATGTTCTTACACAGAAATGGTTATATGTGTATATTCGTGTGTGGATGATTTGTATTCTGTTTTAAAAGCTAGAAGTTGGTAAAGTCCCACTTGGAAGCAGAATTGTTTGGCAGATAAGAGCTAGGGAGAAAGGTTAACGAAGAGTCTAAGGAAGCAATTGGTGAATTCCATTGGTTGGATTAATAATATTTTTGTTTCGTTTACAAAAAGATGGAAAACAATATCTGATTAGCAAATGATTACCTTTTGTATTCTTAATTGTCACTAACAAGAAAGAAAAAAATTTAAGGGTAGGAAATATAATTGGCTGAAGAAGAATAGTGGTAAGAAGAGTAAAATTTCAACCAAAATTCTGGAGTTTAGAGTTTACCAAAAACTCCATAGTTTGTCACTAAGCATCATTTCTTTGACATGTTTTTGACATTTAAAAGACCATTTTTAAAATCACTTGCTTTTTTTTCAAAATCTATTTTCAGAAATCAAAGTTTATGTAATCATATATTTTTGTATGTATGTATGAGAGAGAGAGAGAGAGAGAGAGAGAGAGAGAGAGAGAGAGAGAGAGAGAGAGAGAGATCTACTTACTAAGCTAATCCACGTCGCCATGTCTGTGGCGGATCTGGGCCGAGATGTAAGTGTACCGAGATCTGATTTACTTTAGCCTTTTATACCTGTCCTGGTCGCGTTTGTTCGTTCGTTTGTCCGTGTGTTCGTTCGCTTGGCATTGAAGATGACCATCATAAGCAAGTTCTCTTGCAATCCTGGAATGAGATCAGGGAGGGGGCTGGTCCTTGGGGTGGGGAAGGGGTTGGGTTTAGGTCCTTCAGTCGAGTTATTCAAGGAATTGCCCAATTACTCTTTTTTACAGTTCTAGTTGTAATATATGTATATAGAAGTATGTTTATTTAATTAGTGTTTGCATATATGTGATTGAGAAGAGAAGAGATCTTAGCTTCTACCAACGGTCGCTAGATGGAATCACTTTCCTCATGAGAGAATTAATTACACTATATTTACTTTATCCTGTTATGTGGTTCTGTACCGAGACCCAAATATTATTATTATCCAAAATACAAAATGGCTGAACATTTTAATAATCTTAATTTTGAAACACTGAGGTGTGTTTAGCAATCTCTCTCTCTCTCTCTCTCTCTCTCTCTCTCTCTCTCTCTCTCTCTCTCTCTCTCTCTCTCTCTCTCTCTCGTTTTGAAATTATTCATAAGTATTTCTGGAAAAAGATGTCTTAAGGTCAATAAAATGTGAAAGTGTATTTTAAAGAGCATATTGGGTAGTTTAAATCTCGGTTGGGTGTTTTAAATTTAACAGAAGAAACTAAACAAGGTAATTGAAAGGGACGTCTCTTGCAAATTAAGGAAATTGAAAGTCATAAAAAGTGCTATAAGGTATATCTGCTAGTCTTGAAATCTTCCCTGCAGTAGCAACAGGTGTTCAGTGTTCTTTCATAACAATTGCCTTGATCAATAAAGAAAGATCCGGTGATTATAGAGATATCTATCATCAATTCCTTATCGAATATCATTTTTAAGATATATTTGTGATTATAAACTTAATCATTTTCCAAGTTATTTAGTTTGGGTTTGGTTAGGTTAGGTTAGGTTAGGCCACATACTAAAACAGATAGAAAATCGGCGGCCATATTCGAAAGGTAGGCCACATACTGAACCGGCACCTGCTTTCCTTTAGAGGATTCCCTTTCTGACAGTAA
The DNA here is from genome assembly GCF_036898095.1 of Palaemon carinicauda. Taxonomy (NCBI): domain Eukaryota; kingdom Metazoa; phylum Arthropoda; class Malacostraca; order Decapoda; family Palaemonidae; genus Palaemon; species Palaemon carinicauda. The sequence continues at coordinate 105,059,726 of NC_090725.1, read as the reverse complement.
TTGGGTCACAAGAAAGGGAAGTTTGGCTATGTGCCAACACATAGCAGTTTCTAACTACATGGAAGCATCTGGACATGTTTATTGTGATGTACAAATACAATTCATCACATGTGGTCTTCTTAGCAACTACGTCTTTATACAGGAAGACTCCCTATGCTCCTCAAAGGCAATTTAAGCATATATAGAGAAGTAGTTCGTTGAAGGGTGGTTTTTTAACAAGATAGCATATCTCTGAAGGGTACGTAATAAGGGGGACAGCATTTGTGCAAAATCAGAAGGGCAGGTTTCAAGCAATATTTTTTGGTTTAAAGGTCACCTATGGTTGACAGAGGCAAGGGACAGTTTCAATGCCCAAGAGACTGACCAAATATGCATATTATCAGCGCCCAAGTCCCTTTTTCCCCAAGCTAGATCCAGGGAGTGCCAGGATATGGCAGTAGGCTCCCTCAAACTGCATATATCCTTAGCTCACAAGGGTGTTAATGTTGCAGACACTATAGGAACCTAGCGAACTTGAGACGGTCTCAAACCAAAGTCCAGCAGATCAGCATAAGGGACGCTTCCAGTAGCCAACACAACTCTTGGTTTAGTAATAGTGAATTTCACGTGTATGCCATTGTTTTTTTCTGTTTTGGAAAAGGGACAATCAATAAGCCCAATGGGATTTCACGTTTGGAATTGTCCAGTAGTCTTCAACCACACACATTGCCGTAAGGAACTCTGCATTCTTCCATAGATTTTCAAACCAGAATAGATAGAAAAGAACACTGGGTTCTTGATGTAACTTTGAGCTTTTTTAGTAGAAACAAGATTTTACTGCTTCAGTGGAGAGGTACATAGAACTACTGTAGATGCTTTAATAACTAGAGCAGTATTTTCAACACAAAGATCATTGTTTAAAGTTTAAAAGCTATTCCAATCATTGGATAGCTTATGTGTAGAATTGTATGGATTAGGCATAGAAGTTTTTGGACTTTGTAATAGGTTTTCTAAAGTGTGCTTCTTTCATGGTTCCTAATATTCAAATATCTTCATATCTCTCAATCTCCTTTTTTGTTTGAAATAATAATGTATTTAAGCTTATATAGAAATGACTATTTGCAGTGAAGGTTATTTCTTCGTAATGGTAGAACTGTAACTAAATCAACTTTTTGTATATTTTGCGACTTTAAACAGCGTCAAGTGAGTAAGAGAACCTTTGGTTGGGATCAAGAATTTTAATATGCATCAAAGGAAGCTAAGGAATCATATTCCACCTCAAAATGTAGCAGGTAATATTAACATTGTTAGGTTGCAGAGCTTGCCGTACTATGTTCTAACATTTTGAAGCCAATGGTGCAAAAATTGTCTGCATTAAAATGAAGGATGTCAGAAAAGGCAGTTATATACTCGTAATAGTTCCTTGATGGTTCCCTGTATCAGAAAAAAAGGCATCATAGCTGCAGTAATGGTTTGAAAACACTGATTTTTAAGCTGGATAGAATCAAAAGGAACATCAGCTGAGGCCTCAAGTGTTGTAACTCAACTTTTCACTCTCAATAGCTTAGTTCTTTCCAGTTTGGACATAGACCACAACTCCATAGGCATGTGAGTTAGACTTAAGTATGATACATACCCATCAACTTTGATTTCTGTGTTGAGACATTCCAGTTCCATTTCAGAATTGGATTATCTGTGTACATATTGTAACTGTGACTCTCATCAGTTGAATGGTGTACTATCCAGGGAGTATTTCAACCCAGCTTCAGTGTGAAGACTGAGAACCAATGTATCGGTCCTTGAGATTTCATCCTCTAAAAAGACGGTCCAACCTCTAAGGCTTTCTGGCTTTAGATCAACAATAACCTTGCTCTAGTACATCAGGATATACAGACTCACTTTTTGGTGAATTATATGATGTGGTTGTTCTGTAATTTACCACAACAGATCATTTGAGTTTAGACCCGTCATCCCAACTCGATACCTATTTTGAGATGAGATGACACATGCGAGTTATTCAGAGCCAAGAACCCTGTCAACTTGTAAGTAATTCTATAAAAATCTCTCATGTTATTATAATTTGCCAATTAATGAATTAAATAAAAACATGTTAAGGTTAAATAAGTTATTAGCAATTCGGATTCGTTAGAAAATCTAATCAGGACAAAAAAAGGTTTGATTTTTGGACGAGATACCTTGCAAATTGTTTGGAGATTTTCCAAATACAGTACAAACTAGAGGGGCACTTAGTAGAGCGCAGACCTCCGCCGCGGCAACTCATTTCTTGACCATTAGCTGGAAGTTAACATTGACCTTGACTTTTGACCTTAACATGCATTAATTGGGTGGGATTTTTATACACTCAAATATGAACCAAGTTTGAAGTCTCTGTGATAACGATGTCCAAACCTGTGGCTGATTACGTGAATTGGTATTTTGCTTGAGCGTGACCTTCACCTTTGACCTTGACCTTCCAAAATCTAATCATTTCTTGATTTTTACATAATAGTTAATCCCTGCAAGTTTTATTACTCTTCGATAAAAATTGTGACCAGGACGCTGTTCACAAACAAACACACACAAACAGGGGATAAAACGTTACCTCCATCCAACTTCGTTGGCGGAGGTAATAAAATCTGAAGTCCATTTTAATCAGCATGCTTAAATTCTTCCAGTTTGTTCCCTCATTCTTAAGTTGTTAGAAGAACATAAGTATTTCTATGGCCTATTGGAGTTAACGTTCAACTCAAACATACAATTAATATTGTGATTTTCAAACACACATCTACTGCAGCAGAAATTGTTTGACTTAAATCTCTCCCTTTTCAATGTAGCTATTAAGCCATTTCTTTCATATCTTTAGGGGAAAGATAGCTCATTCTTTTGAATAACATATTGTTAACATATTGCCATAGAGACGAATTTCTTATACACTGAAAGGTGAAAGATTCCGTTATCTTATAACTTTTAATCTTAGTGTCAAGTTGGTGATGATGAAGTAATGACCCTTGACTTATTCTAGACAGAAGTAACAAACACGTCTTGAATTTATAGAAGATTATGGACTCTTTAGTCCATTCTAATGAGAGTAATATTTTAACTTGTAGAATGTTAAATGTAAACAATTGTGAAAATATAGTTAACCTTCAGATTAGAGAAGAACAGAATCATAATTGTATTGAATATATTGATGAAATAAAATTCGTGTCAAGGTTTTCCTTTTATTCTCGTTTATATAAAAACAAATGGAACTTCTTTACAAGGCACAGAGGAAACGACTGTGTAAACGAACACATTTTATTTGAAGAAAAAAATAGTTCATGATTTTTTTTTTTTTTTGTTAGTTGCTTTCTTTTTATGAACATTTTTTTTTCACTTTGCTTGTCGCTGGATTACATTTTGTGAGAAATTGTGATAACTATGTACAACACTACTGAGAGGAAGCTCTCAAGACGTGCTTAGTCCTTAAGGGGTCCAAAGTCATTGATAAAGTTGTGATAAAAATGATAGAAGACATTTGATTTTGAATTTGATTTAGAAAAAAAATTAAAATGATATCAAAGATATTATTTCTGTAATGGGTGAAGTTTAAAGATAGTTAGTAATTTTGAGCAATGGAATTTAATAGAAATATTTCAACATTAGCGACGAAGTGCAGTGAAGACGTAGCCATATTTATCCCTGTTCACGGTGTCGTACTGATGAAGGAGAACGTCGCCAACCACGCGACTTGAGTGACCTGCTGACAGCGATGATCTCTGTGGTGAAGATGGGCTTGCAGTTCTAGCTGGTGAGGTTGCAGCAGGGGATGGTGCTGTATATGCTGTAACAGCAGTAGCTGCAGCAGCTGCAGTCCTTGGAGGGGAAGCAGCAGAAGTTTGTGCAGCACTAGCAGGACTGGGTGAAGGGTATCCTTCTGGTAGGAAACCAGTTTCTCGACCAGCTACAAACTTAACTGTATGTTCATTTCCTTCTTCATCCACGTAAGTGTATGAACCAACTACATTTCCTTCAGCATCAGCTTCTTCATTTCGAGAGTAACTGTCAGAAGCAAAAGAGAAGGAATATGAAGCATCAGCGGGAGCTGCTGATGCACCACTGGTACCACTTGCCTTCAAAAGAGGGACTGTTCCACTACCAGTACTAATTCCTGCAAGAGCATTGGCTTCCGCTTCAGAAAGAACTGGCAGGATTCGTCCGGTAGGAATTCCACTCTCAGCTCCAGGAACAGGAGGTCCAACAGGGAGAGAGTCTCCCTCTGCTATGTATCCAGTCTCAGAACCAGCTATGTAGTCGATTTTCCTGTTGATTCCATCATCAGCCACAAATGAATAGTGTCCAGTAACAGAATTGTGAGCATCAGCAGATTCTGAGCGAGAACTGCTGTCGGTTTCGTAAGAAAAACTGTAGCTTCCATCATCTGCAGCAGAACTTCGTACCTGTGCAACCTGTGCAGGAGCCACAGCACTTATTGAGGCTGGAGCCTTTGCTGGTGAAAAAGAACTAGGAGCTGAATATGCTGTTACACTGGTGACAGGTTTTTTTCCGTCAACTCCTGTTACAGAAGTAGCATCAGGAACTACTGGAAGATGATCTCTAGTAGCAATAAAGCCAGTATCCGATCCTGCTACGTAATTGACAGTGAGTCTGTGACCCTCAGGTGGTACAAAGCTATAAGAGCCCTGAACATTGAGGTCAGCATCAGCACTTTCAGAACGTGCACTGTCACCTGCATCATAATTGAAAGAATAGGAGGCATCAGAAGTACGAGCACCAGCAGTCATGGTAAGAGAAGCGGTACCAGTATAAGCAACAGCAGATGATCCTTTTTGTGGTGCTGCACGCAGAGAGCTAGATCCAGAAGTGGCTGCAGCTAAAGCATTTGCTTCCTCCTCTGAGAGAATAGGAAATATTCTTCCTGTGGGAATGCCAGACTCTGCTCCAGGGACTGGAGGACCAACGGGTAAAGAATCTCCTTCAGCAATGTAGCCAGTCTCTGCATTAGCAGTGTATTTGATTGCTCTATTAATTCCATCATCAGCAACGAAAGAATATTGTCCATCAACAGAGTTCTGAGCATTAGCAGATTCTGAACGAGAGCTGCTTGATGTCTCATAAGCAAAATTATAGCTACCATCATCACTAGCAGAGCTTCTTACCTGAGCCACTTCGACAGGAGTTTGTGCAGCAATGATATTTTTAGCTGTTACTGTTGGAGCAGGATTAGAAGAGTAAACATTTACTGCTGGTGAAGGGACTACTCCGCTAGCTTTAGAACCAAAATCATCATCAGGAGCTACTGGAAGGTGTTCTCCTGTAGCAACAAAACCAGTAGCTGATCCCGCAACATAATTGACAGTAAGCCTGTGTCCCTCTGGAGGAACAAAGCTGTAAGTTCCTACAACATTCAAGTCAGCATCGGCTTTTTCAGATCGGGCACTATCTCCTGCGTCATAACTGAAGGAATAAGAGGCATCTCTTGATCCAGTGGTTGTTGACTTAGTACCAGCAACAGTTTTAAATGCTGGAGATTGTGCAGCTGAGGAGGTGGATGATGCAGAGGGTGCTGAATGTGTTTGAGTAGCAGTATAGGATGTAGAGGATGTGGCTGCAGCCAGGGCATTAGCTTCATCTTCTGTAAGAATGGGAAGAATCTTTCCAGTAGGAATTCCACTCTCAGCCCCAGGGACGGCAGGCCCAATAGGAAGTGAATCTCTTTCGGCAATATAACCAGTGTCCGATCCTGCAATGTAATTGATTGCACGATTGACTCCATCATCCGCAACAAAAGAGTACTGTCCTGTTACCGAGTTACGAGAATCGGCAGATTCTGAGCGGGAGCTGCTAGAGGTATCATATCCGAAGCTATAACTTCCATCACTTCCAGCAGAACTTCTAATTTCTGCAAATTCTAGGGGAGCAACTGGTGCAAGAGTCGCAGCAGGTGATGGAGATGGAGCACTGTATGGAATAACAGGACTACTAGCGGCTGCAGTAGATGCTCCTCTTACTTTTGCTCCAAAATCACTGTCAGGTCCCACAGGCAGGTGTCCTCCGCGAGGGAGGAATCCTCGTTCGTCAGCTGTGTATTCAAGCTTAATATCAGCTCCTGTAGCGTCTTTGTAACCGAATGCTCCAGAGACTTCTCCAGGAGCCTGTGCCATTGACTGTTCATAAAGGCCGTCTCCTGAATCGTAGCCATATTTGAAGGTGCCATCAGAGTGTAGTACATAATACTGGGAGCGAGATCCCAGTCCCACAGTGGGGATTTTGTACTCGGCATCTGGCTGTGGAAAACTCAGGGTGCTAACCACCGCCAAGGACAACACCACCTGCAGGGAAGGAAAAGCATCACTTTGTTAGAGACAGTGATTATTGATTGTTAATTTTAACATAGATATTGTCATAAAGAATTCAGAGCATCCTATCATATCAGTGGACATGTTGCACATAGCACACTATTTTATTTGAAATGGGATTAAGAATACGGATGTTTTCACGCAGTGAGTTATATGTATGTCTGAGTGTGTGCATGAGATATATTCTTTTCTAAAATCCGAAGTTTGTGTAAGTTTCACCTCGAGGCAGAAATGTATAGCAGAGCAGAGCGAGAGAGATGTGTCAACGAAGACAGTTAAGAAGTAAGTGTGTTAAATTCAATGGTGGGATTAGTTTTCTAAAGAAGATTTCTATTTGCTGAAATATTTGGAATTTCTTTTTACACACAACTGGAAATCAATATATGATTGGTAAATTATTACCTTCAGAATTCTCGAGTGTCAGTTAATATTATGAAAATACTTAGGGACACGAAAGAAAATTGTTATTTGGCTGAAGAAGAATAATACTGTAAATGAGAGAGTAAACGTTTAACCAGAATACGAGAGTTTACCATAAACTCCACTATTTCTTTGAAGTTTTTTGACATTTACAAGACCACTTTTATAATCACTTGGTTGTTTTCAAAATCCATTTTAGTAAATTGACGTCCTAAGTTGAACAAATCAGATGAGAGAGAGAGAGAGAGAGAGAGAGAGAGAGAGAGAGAGAGAGAGAGAGAGAGAGAGAGAGAGAGAGAGAGAGAGAGATCTACTTACTAAGCTAATCCACGTCGCCATGTCTGTGGCGGATCTGGGCCGAGATGTAAGTGTACCGAGATCTGATTTACTTTAGCCTTTTATACCTGTCCTGGTCGCGTTTGTTCGTTTGTCTGTTCGTTCACTTGGCATTGAAGATGACCATCGTAAGCAAGTTCTCTTGCGATCCTGGAATGAGATCAGGGAGGGGATGGGTCCTCAGGGTGGGGGGGGGGGGGGGTTAGGTCGTTAAGTCGAGTTATTCAAGGAGTTACCCAATTACTCTTTGTTTCAGTTCTTCTAGCTGTAATATATGTATATATAAGTATGTTTATTTAATTAGTGTTTGCATATATGTGATTGAGAAAAGAGATCTTAGCTTCTACCAATGGTCCCTAGATGGAATCACTTTCCACATGAGAGAATTAATTACACTATATTTACTTTATCTTGTAATGTGGTTCTGTACCGAGACCCAAATATTATCCCGACCATTTCATTATCCAAAACACAAAATGGCTGAACATTTCAGTAATCTTATTTTTGAAAAATATAGGTGCGTTTAGCAGTCTCTCTCTCTCTCTCTCTCTCTCTCTCTCTCTCTCTCTCTCTCTCTCTCTCTCTCTCTCTCTCTCTCTCTCTCTCCAGTTTTGAAATTATTTATAAGTATTTCTGGAAAAAGATGTCTTAAGGTCAATAAAATGTGATAGTGAATTTTAAAGAGCATCTTGGATAGTTCAAATTCGGTTGGGTGTTTTAAATTTAACAGAAGAAACTAAACAGGGTAATTGAAAGGGAAGTCTCTTGCAAATTAAGGAAATTGAAAGTCATAAAAAGTGCTATAAGATATATGGGCTAGTCTTGAATTCTTCCCTGCAGTAGCAAAATATGTTCAAAAAAGAAAAAAGTTCTTTCCTGACAAATACCTGACTCAATAAAGAAAGCTCAGACGATTGCATAGATAGCATATCAGTCCCTTATCGAAGATTATCAAGTTATATTTGTGATTATAAACATAATAATATCCAAGTGATTAATTAGAACTGAAGAGTCTAAGAAGAGCGAGACTAACAGCTCAACCTTCCAACATTGAACAAAAATTTCTTGTGAATATATGAATGTATGAGAACAGCCTGAGAAATAATTAACATGTTGCTTAGTATCTCACAGGAATGTTCCTTGTGTTCTTTGAAAACAATATTCAAAACCAGTCTCAGCTCCATAAACATGATGTTAAAATTACACGAAAACAAATTGACAGATTTTGACGAAATTTCCACCACATATAAATCTTAGACCAGGGGCGACTCCTTTAACATTTGGTGTTCCCGATCCTGATATTAGATCCTGATTTTAATTTTTTTTTTTTGTGTTAACGTAAAAAATCTCACATTGCTCTTGTTGAGTTATTTTTTTGTGAATGAAGATAGATAGCAGAATTTCGTTGGCTGTACCTGATTATTACATTTATATTGAATTATTCTCTGTGAAGTCGATTCACACGTACTTTTCAAATAGAACTTATCGCGAACGAAGCTTGTGATTTTGCATAGGTTGGTATCTTTGGGATCCGAGTTTCGTAACTGGAGCTTTTTCAATGGTATTGGTATAGTTGAATCAAAGAATTAGCACATCCAAGTGTCTGGCTTAACTTTTTAATGTTTCCTTAACACCAACGCCTCCATAACACAGGAAGATTCCCTATACTCCTTTGAGGCAATTTAACCACTTAGATCGTATATCGCTGAAGGCTACATGGTAATGGGGTAGCATTTTGGTAATATCAAGGGAGCAGGTTACAAGCAACAATTGTTGGTTTAAAGGTCGCTCATGAATGGCAAAAGCAAGGCACAGAGACAATGCCCTAGAGACTGACCATATATGCAGTACATATTATCAGTGCCCAAGGCCCGCTTCTCCCAAGCTAGATTCTGGGAGTGCCAGGATATGACAATAGGCTCCCTCAAACCGCACATCCTTAGCTCACAAGGGTGTTAAGGATGCAGACACTATAGGAATCTAGCAAACTTGAGCCGGTCTCAAACCACAGTCCAGTAGATCAGCAGGAGGGGCGCTTCCAGTAGGTTAGCACAACTCTTGGTTTAGCAAGAGCGAATTTCATGTGTATGCCATTGCTGTTTCTGTTTTGGAAAAGGGGTAATCAATAAGCCCAATGGAATCGCACGTTTGTAATTATCCAGTAGTCTTCAAGATTACACATTGCCATTGCCGTAAGGAACTCTGCACTCTTCCATAGATTTTCAATCCAGAATAGATAGAAAAGAACACTGGGTTCTTGATGTAACTTTAAGCTGTTTTAGTAAAAATAAAATTTTACTGCTTCAGTGAACAGGTAGATAATTACATGCTTTTAGTAACTAAAGCAGTATTTGCAACACAAAGATAATTATGTTTTAAATTGTAAATGACATTTCATTCTTAAGTAACCTTTCATCAGATAGCTTATGTGTAGATTCTTATGGCTAAGACTTAGAGTACTTGGACTTTGTAACGTGTTTACTAAAGTGTGTTTATTTCACGGTTCTTAATCTTTGAATATCTGAATTTCTCAGAATCCATTTTAGTGTTCAAAAATATAAATAGATTTAGGCTTATATAGAATTGGGTTACTTTCTCCAAGTAGGAAAACTGCAAAAAAGTCTCCTTTTTGTAAATGTTGTGACTTGTAACAGCCCCAAGCGAGTATGAGTACCTTTGGTTCCATTCAGTATTGTCTTCTTAATTTACAGAAGATAGTTCAAGAAATGTCAATATGCATCAAAGGAAGCTAAGAAATTATATTCCATCTCAAAATATAGCTCTTAATATTACCATTGGTTGGTTGTAGAGCTTGCCGTATTATGTTCTAACGTTCTTGAAGTCAATAGTGTGTGAATTTGTGGCATTAAACTAATGATGATATCGAAAAGGGCACTTATATAATAGTTCCTCAATGGTTGCGTGTGTCAGGCAAAAGACATCATAGCATCAGTAATGGTTTGAAAAGACTGATTTCTCAGCTGGATAGGATCAAAATGAACATCGGCTGAGGCCTTTAAATGTTGTGACTTGACTTTTTACTCTCAATAGCTTAGTTCTTTCCAGTTTGGACATAGACCACAACTCCATAGGCATGTTAGTTAAACTTATGCATGATGCATACCCAGATTCTTTGTTAAGACATTCCAGTTCCATGCTAGAATTGGATTATCTGTGTACATATTGTAACTGTGACTCCCATCAGTTGAATGGTGTACTATCCAGGGAGTATTTCAACCCAGCTTCAGTGTGATGACTGTAGAACCAATGTATCTGTCCTTGAGATTTCATCTTCTAAGAAGATGGTACAACCTCTAAGGCTTTCTAGCCTTTAGATCAACAATAACCTTGATATAGTGCAGCAGGTTATACAAACTCTTACTTTTTGGTGAATTATATGATGTGGTTGTTCTGTAATTTACCACAACAGATCATTTAAGTTTAGACCCGTCATCCCAACTCGATGCCTATTTTGAGATGAGATGACACATGCAAGTTATTCAGAGCCAAGAACCCTGTCAACTTGTAAGTAATACCATAAAAATCTCTCATGTTGTTATAATTTGCCCAATTAATAAAATTAATAAAAACATGTTAAGTTAAATTAGTTATTAGCAGTTCGGATTCATTAGAAAATCTAATCAGGACAAAAATCGGTTTGAATTTTGGACAAGATACCTTGCAAATTGTTTGGAGATTCTCCAAATGCAGTACAAACTAGAGGGGCACTCAGTAGAGCGCAGACCTCCGCCGTGGCAGCTCATTTCTCGACCTTTCGCTGGAAGTTAACATTGACCTTGACCTTTGACCTTAACATGTATTGATTGGGGTGGATTTTCATGCACTCAAATATGAACCAAGTTTGAAGTGTCTCTGACAAAGATGTCCAAACTTATGGCTGATTATGTGAATTGGACATTTTGCTTGAGTGTGACCTTGACCTTTGACCTTGACCTTCCTAAATTTAACAATTTCTATATTTACATGATAGATAATCCATATAGGTTTTATTGCTGTAAGATTAAAATTATGACCAGGAAGCTGTCCAAAAACAAATGGACAAACACACGAAAAGGGAGTTAAAACCTAACCTACATCCAACTTCGTTGGCTGAGGTAATAAAATCTGAAAGGTATTTAAATCAACATACTTAAATTCTTCGAGTTGATGATTTTAGTTTGTTTACTTAATTCTTTGTTTGTTTCCTCATTCTGAAGTTGTTAGAAGAACATAAGGATTTCTATGGACTATTGGAGTTAACGTTCAACTCAAACATATAATTAATATTGTGATTTTACTGAGGCACTTTACGAATAAGCTGATTATTATTATTATTATTATTATTATTATTATTATTATTATTATTATTATTATTATTATTATAGTTGTGATGCTGACCGAAGTTGCAATGGTAATTATGGAAGCAAAATGCATCAAACTCAAAACCACAATTGGGAAGGTTTTTGCATTGAAGATGATATAGTAGAAAAAAAGAATTAATATCCAATAGAGCCAGTAACCTATGAAAGGATTCACCTTGATGGTGTCTAAGTGTTATAGTTGAAGTTTAGTTTGTAAGTCTAGGAATCTCTCAACAAGAAAAGTTCGAGAAGGTGAACAGGAAAGTAGGAATAGACAACTTGGACGGGATTTAAAGTAAGAGGTTGAGAGCAGTACAGCTATGGCCAATAGAACTAGAGCTCGGAAGAACTTTAGGAGCTGTCTGCTTCGTGGGTGAAAAGTGCTCATGGAGTAGAACTCTTTGCTTTCCTTGAAGAGCCATCCTGTGTTCAATGGAAGCAATTTCATTGACTACTTTCTAATGAACCACTTAAGAAGTCTTGCTCTTCTTTTGTCAGCTTGTGTTCAGGTGTCTGGTCTGATCCAAGAAAACTCTTTAAAACTGTTTGTCTAATTGTTTTGTAACTATAAGGAAAACACTGACTGTGTGTTGATTTAAACAACAGATTTACGTATTATCCAGCTAGTGTTTGAATGCCTTGAGAAATGATGATGTAAAAGGGTGTGGAGACATTAAATTCTGTTCTTATGGACGTAATATTCTGTCCCATGACACCCTAAGTTTATCTTCTTGTGTATAGGACCGTGGTGAGAGAGGCCAACCCGGGCTAGAAGACAGCAAACTAATCGTTGAGTTTGACTCGTAGACTATTAGTCTAATCTATCTATATATATATATATATATATATATATATATATATATATATATATATATATATATATATATATAATATATATATATATTATTATTATTACATTATTATTATTATATTATTATTATTATCACTTGCCAAGCTACAACCTTAGTTGGAAAAGCAGGATGCTATAAACCCAGGGGCCCCAACAAGGAAAATAGTCTAGTGAGGAAAGGAAACAAGGAAAAATAAAAATTTTTTAAGAACAGTAACAACATTAAAGTAAATATTTCCTATATAAACTATAAAAACTTTCACAAAACAAGAGGAAGAGAAATGAAATAGAATAGTTTGCCCGAGTGTACCCTCAAGCAAGAGAACTCTAACCCAAGACAGTGGAGGCCATGGTACAGAGGCTATGGCACTACCCAAGACTAGAGAATTATGGTTTGATTTTGGAGTGTCCTTCTCCTAGAAGAGCTGCTTATCATATCTAAAGGTAAGGACCCTTTATTTCAAAATTGCAAATAATAATATATAGAATGGTTTTAACTCCCTTTCATTTCATCTTTGCGCCATACTTATTTTCTTACAAATAAATTTCAAGGTTTTTTTTTTTTTCTCAAAACGAGACAAGAAACGTTGGAGCCTTGAGGGGCTTTAAAATGCCATAAGATAAGTTTGGTTATCATTTTAGTCTCCTAGTTGTGTTGTACTTACAGTTGTATATAGAATTTAGTTTTATTTTTGTTTATAATTTTTCATTGATAACTTATCACTTTGTGCCTTCACTTCTGAAAGTCTCCAAGATCTGATATCCTTTCCGTTTACATATAGCATTGGAAGGATGTGAGACAGCCTTCAATGGAGGATGGCGGATCAGAAAAGGATTTTCCCTTCTCTTTTCTCTTATTCTTGACTGATTTGACGAAGGAAACCTGAATCCTCTTAGGAAAAAAGGGAAATATAAGAGAGGAATCTTGTCCTCGATCCCCTGGTCAATCCTTACATAATGGGAGACTAACTCCATCCAGATACATTACTGGTTCATCTAATGGAGCAGAGAATGTCTGAATCTTGCAATGTTGCCATGAGCCATCTCTTTCAAAACTTTATGGATAAAATTTTCTAGTCTAATTTTTCAATAATATTTATTATAAAGTCTGTTGCAATAGAGACAGTTTTCTTATGCTTTGAAAGATTAATTATCTTATAACTTTTAATCTTAGAGTCAAGTTGTTGATGTCAATGCAATGATTTCTTCTAGACTTCATGACAGAAGTATCAAACACACATCTACTGGAGCAGAATTTGTTTGACTTGAAATTCTCCCTTTTCAATGTAGCTTTTAAGCCATTTCTTTCATAACTTTAGGGGAAAGTTAGCTTTTTTTTCATAACATATTGTTAACATATTGCCATAGAGACGGATTTCTTATACTCTGAAGGGTTCAATTATCTTAAAACTTTTAATCTTAGTGTCAAGTTGGTGATGACGCATGACTTATTCTAGACAGAAGTAACAAAAACGTCTTGAACAGGAATTTATAGAAGATTATGGACTCTTTAGTCCATTGTTATGAGAATAAGGTTTTAACTTGTAGAATGTTAAATGTAAACAATTGTGAAAATATAATTAACCTTCAGATTAGGGAAGAGCAGAATCATAGTTGTATTGAATATATTGATGAAATAAAATTCGTATTAAGGTTTTCCTTTTATTCTCGTTTATATAAAACATAAATGGAACATCTTTACAAGGCACAGAGGAAACGACTGTGTAAACGAACACATTTTATTTGAAGAAAAAAATAGTTCATGATTTTTATTTTTTTTTTTTTTGTTAGTTGCTTTTTTTATGAACATTTTTTTTTTCACTTTGCTTGTCGCTGGATTACATTCCGTAAGGAATTGTGATAACTATGTACAACACTGCTGAGAGGAAGCTCTCAAGACGTGCATAGTCCTTAAGGGGTCCAAAGTCATTGATAAAGTTATGGCAAGAATGTAGAAGAAGACATTTGATTTTGAATTTGATTTAGAACCAAATTTAAAATGATATCAAAGAGAAAATTTATGTAATGAGTAAAGTTTAAAGATAGTTAGAAATAAGAACAATATTACTGAATAGAAATATTTCAACATTAGCGACGAAGTGCAGTGAAGACGTAGCCATATTTATCCCTGTTCACGGCGTCGTACTGATGAAGGAGAACGTCGCCAACCACGCGACTTGAGTGACCTGCTGACAGCGATGATCTCTGTGGTGAAGATGGGCTTGCAGGTCTAGCTGGTGAGGTTGCAGCAGGGGATGGCGCTGAATATGGAGAAACAGCAGCTGCTGTAGCTGCAGTCCTAGAAGGGGAAGCAGCAGAAGTTTGTGCAGCACTAGCAGGACTGGGTGAAGGGTATCCTTCTGGCAGGAAACCAGTTTCTCGACCAGCTACAAACTTAACTGTATGTTCATTTCCTTCTTCATCCAAGTAAGTGTATGAACCAACTATATTTCCTTCAGCATCAGCTTCTTCATTTCGAGAGTAACTGTCAGAAGCAAAAGAGAAGGAATATGAAGCATCAGCGGGAGCTGCTGATGCATCACTGGTACCACTTGCCTTCAAAAGAGGGACTGCTCCACTAGCAGTACTAAGTCCTGCAAGGGCATTGGCCTCAGCTTCAGAAAGAACTGGCAGGATTCGTCCGGTAGGAATTCCACTCTCAGCTCCAGGAACAGGAGGTCCAACAGGGAGAGAGTCTCCTTCTGCTATGTATCCAGTTTCGGAACCAGCTATGTAGTCGATTTTCCTGTTGATTCCATCATCAGCCACAAATGAATAGTGTCCAGTAACAGAATTGTGAGCATCAGCAGATTCTGAGCGAGAACTGCTGTCGGTTTCATAAGAAAAACTGTAGCTTCCATCATCTGCAGCAGAACTTCTTACCTGGGCTACCTGTGCAGGAGCCAAAGCACTTATTGATGTTGGAGCCTGTGCTGGTGAAAGAGAACTAGGAGCTGAATATGCTGTTACACTGGTGACAGGTTTTTTTCCATCAACTCCAGTTACAGAAGTAGCATCAGGAGCTACTGGAAGATGATCTCCAGTAGCAATAAAGCCAGTGTCCGATCCTGCTACGTAATTGACGGTAAGTCTGTGACCCTCAGGTGGTACAAAGCTATAAGAGCCCTGAACATTGAGGTCAGCATCAGCACTTTCAGATCGGGCACTATCTCCTGCGTCATAACTGAAGGAATAAGAGGCGTCTGTTGATCCAGTGGTTGTTGACTTAGTACTAGCAACAGTTTTGAATGCTGGAGATTGTGCAGCTGAGGAGGTGGATGATGCTGAAGGTGCTGAATGTATTTGAGGAGCAGAATAGGATGTAGAGGATGTGGCTGCAGCCAGGGCATTAGCTTCGTCTTCTGTAAGAATGGGAAGAATCCTTCCAGTAGGAATTCCACTCTCAGCTCCAGGGACGGCAGGCCCAATAGGAAGTGAATCTCCTTCAGCAATATAACCAGTGTCCGATCCTGCAATGTAATTGATAGCACGATTTACTCCATCATCCGCAACAAAAGAGTACTGTCCTGTTACCGAGTTACGAGAATCGGCAGATTCTGAGCGGGAGCTGCTAGAGGTATCATATCCGAAGCTATAACTTCCATCGCCTCCAGCAGAACTTCTAATTTCTGCAAATTCTAGTGGAACAACAGCTGCTGGAGCAGCAGCAGGTGATGGAGATGGAGCACTGTATGGAATAACAGGACTACCAGATACTGCAGTAGATGCTCCTCTCACTTTTGCTCCGAAATCACTGTCAGGTCCCACAGGCAGGTGTCCTCCGCGAGGGAGGAATCCTCGTTCGTCAGCTGTATATTCAAGCTTAATATCAGCTCCTGTAGCGTCTTTGTAACCGAATGCTCCAGAGACTTCTCCAGGAGCCTGTGCCATTGACTGTTCATAAAGGCCGTCTCCTGAATCGTAGCCATATTTGAAAGTGCCGTCAGAGTGTAGTACATAATACTGGGAGCGAGATCCCAATCCCACAGTGGGGATTTTGTACTCGGCATCTGGCTGTGGAAAACTCAGGGTGCTAACCACCGCCAAGGACAACACCACCTGCAGGAAAGGAAAAGCATCACTTTGTTAGAGCCAATGATTATTAACCTTCAATATAAGCATATATTTTGTCATGAAGAATTCAGTGCATCCTATTGGTGAACACGTTGCACATAGCACACTATTTTATAAGAAATGGGATTAAGAATACGGATATCCTCACACAGTGAGAGGTATATGTATGTATGATTATGTGCATGAGATGTGTGTGTCTCTAAAAGTCTCTCTTCGAGGCAGAATTTTGTAGCAGAGGCAAACTAGGAGGTATATCAACGAGGACAATAAAGAAGGAAGTGAATTCTCTTGGTTGGGTTTGTTTTTCAAGTAAGGTTTAATTTGCTGCTTCACGAATTGATAATTTGAATGATAGTTTACAAACTCTTGGAAAACAATATCCATTAGGTAAATGATTATTTGTAAGATTATTTTTGTATGCCTAATTGTTAATTACAAGTATGAAAACAATTTAGGGAAAAAATGAAATAAATATTGAGGTGAAGAAGACTGAATAAGTTTAAAAACGAGTAAAAAGTAAACCAAATATATTTTATCATAAGTAATATTGTTTGTCAGTGACTATTATCCCTTTGGCACTTCAGTATGTTTAGATGTTTCATTTTTAAGATATTTATTCATTTTTTGATAAGGTATTAACTTTATATCAAGCATACTCCAATTGGCATCAATGATATTATGATGACAGATAATTATCAATCAGTTATTCATTCCAAAGAACGCTTGTATAACTTGTATAACTTGGCGATTATTAATCACTTCCTTTTCGGAAATATTGTCTTAATCACGTTATGTTTGAGAGAGAGAGAGAGAGAGAGAGAGAGAGAGAGAGAGAGAGAGAGAGAGAGAGAGAGAGAGAGAGAGATCTACTTACTAAGCTAATCCACGTCGCCATGTCTGTGGCGGATCTGGGCCGAGATGTAAGTGTACCGAGATCTGATTTACTTTAGCCTTTTATACCTGTCCTGGTCGCGTTTATTCGTTCGTTTGTCCGTGTGTTCGTTCGCTTGGCATTGAAGATGACCATCGTCAGCAAGTTCTCTTGCAATTCTGGAATGAGATCAGGGAGGGGGCTGGTCCTGGGGAGGTCGCTCAGTCAATTAGTGTTTGTTTGTTTGTTGGTATGTGTGTGATTCAGAAGGAAAATGATATCTTAGCTCTTCTACTAATGGTGTCAAGAAGGAATTACTTTATGAATGAGAAAAATAGATCGACATTATATTTACTTTATCCTGTAATATATTTTACCGAGACCCAAATATTAATGAACCCTGACCAATTCATTATAAAATAAAAAAAAATCCGGTCCCATTGGTCTATTCCAACTTTCCTGTTCTACTTCTCATACTTTTCTTGTTGAGATATTCCCAGACTTACAGAGTAAAATTCAAGTGTAATACTTGGACACTATTAAGCTGATTCCTTTCTTATTGTAGTGACCTTTCTGGGACTTTTTCTTTTTTGTTCTGTGTCAACTTTTACTCAAAAGACCGGGTTTGTTAGGGTCCAGATTTTGTTACTTTTGGCTTCCATAGGTACAATGGCTGCTTAGATCATCACCATTACTATGTTAATGATGATAATAATAATAATAATAATAATAATAATAATATAATAATAATTAGTATGATAATGATAAAAAGAAGGGACTCGCTATCCCCACTCCTATTCGTAGTTGCTATGATTCCCATGACAAGAGTTCTGGAAAAGGCTGAAGTTGGGTACCAACTGAAAAAAAGGAGGCGGCAGAATAAACCAATTGGTGTTAATGGATGACAGCAAGCTGTTCAGGAAGGATGCTAAGAAAATATAAATTCCAATCCAGAGGTTTTTAGATGGTAAGAATGGTATCAGGAGACACCAGGATGAAGTTTGGAATAGAAAAGTTGGCTTTAGTTAGCTTAGAGGAAGAAAAAGTCACAAGGACAGAAAGGATAAACCTACCTGATGGAAATGTAATCAAGGATGTAGATTAAGCAGGGTATAAATATCTTGGGGTAATAGAAGGAGCAATGCAACACCAAGAGATGAAGGATAAGATTACAAGAGAATACATACATAGAGTCAAAGCTATAATGAAGTTAAATCTTATCTCTGGAAAGATGGTAAAGGCTATAAACAGCTGGGCAGTGCCAGTAATCAGGTACAGTTCTGGAATAGTGAAGTTAAATAAGTCAGAGCTATGCAGCTCGTATAGAAAAACCAGAAAGGTGATGAACCTGTACTAAGTATTGCACCCACGAGCGAATATTGACAGGCTGTATAAACCATGCAGTGAAGGATGAAAAGGACTTATCAGTATAGAACATTTTGTCAACATCGAAAGTAGAGCACTGGGACTGTACCTTATGACCACTGAAGATGAATGGCTGAATAGTGCATGGAAAGAAAACTTGATAAAGGAGGATGAAAATCCAGAGGTGTATAAGGAGAGAACTGGAAAGAGAGATGCATGGACAATTCCTGAGGCAAACTGGAGTATTGGCCAGTAAGGAAACATGGCAGTGGCTACAGAGAGGAGAACTTAGGAAGGAAACTGAAGTGATGATGGTTACAGCCTTAAGAACAAGATATATTGAACGAGCAATAGACAGAACTAACACTTCGTCAAAGGGCAGGAAATGTATGGCAAAGGGAGAAACCATAAACTCTTCATTGGAGCCTCTGTAGAAAATATGAAATACAATGCAGCAACAAATCTTACGAACATCAACCACAACCTGCGTTAGAAAAACGATCAGGCTAAACTTCTCTGGGACAACAGTATAAGGACGTACAGGGTGATACAAACACATCGGCCAGACGTCACTCTGGTCGACAGGACAACGAAAAAGGCATCATTCATAGATGTTGCAGTACCATGGCACCCAAGATAAGTGGAGATAAAAAATAATAAAGTACCAGGACTTACAAATTGAATTGAGAAGGCTACATACTAATGCAGGTAGAGGTGGTACCAATAATCATAAAAGCATTAGGGACCATGCCCAAGTCATTGAAAAGGATATAGCCCCAGGACTTGTGCAGAAGAGCGTGCTACTTGAAATGGCACACGTAGTAAGGAAAGTGACAGATTCTTAAGGAAGGTCAAGGTAACCTGGAACCTGACACTATAAACCACGTCTCTGTAGACTGGGATTCACAAAAAATAATAATGCTCACGAAAATGCCTCATGAAAATCACAAAAATAGTTATATGCTTGAGTTGAACATTAACTATAATAAGCCTTGGAAATGTCTGAATTTTCTTAACAACTGCAGTATGAAAATAAGTAATGATAACACATAACCACTCCATTTGTAATGTATTTGAAAATTTACAAACTAACTGTAATGCACCTCGTCCCAAGTTTAAACCCAATCTTGTGGTGGTAAGATTACTGACAAAATTGAATTTTTAAGGATAGTAATCAAACTTTGTTTTTATACTTGATATATCAATTGGAAAATTGTGATGACATTGACCGTTGATATGGTATTAGTTATAAGTGGACAAGTTTCGTGGCCATAAGGAATAACCATTTGAAAAACTTAATGTGCCACAACATTTCAAAATCACATCATATGATTTGCCAAAAAGGAAGAGTATATAGATCCTGATTCACCATAGTAATAATAAGGTTATTGTTGATCTAAAACCAAGTAGGCCTTGGAGATTAGATTATCTTAAAGCCTAAATCCTTAGGACAGATACATATGTTCTACAGTCATAAAAAAGAAGCAGGGTTGAAATATTATCTGGAAAATACATCATTCAACTGATGGGGGTCACAGTTACAATATGTCCACAGATAATTCAATTCTGGAATGGAATTGGAAGATCTCATCACATGAGCCAAAATTCCTGGGTATATATACTCATGTCTAAATTCCTTTGTCCGTGGAGTGGTGTGTATGGCCAAACGGAGAAAGCATAAGCTATTGAGAGTAAAAAGTCAATTCACAACACTTGAGGCCTCAGCTAAGTTCCTTTTGATTCTATCCAACTGAAAAATCAAAGGGTTTTCAATCCATTACTACTTCTATGATGCCTTTTGTCTGACACACAACAATCGAGGAACTATTATATAACTAGCCCTTTTTACATCATTAGTTTTAATGCCACAAATCCATACACCATAGACTTCAAGAACGTTTGAACATAATACGACAAGCTCTACAATCTAGCAATGGTGATATTACCAACTACATTTAAGAGTTGGGAAGGTATTCCTTAGTTCCCTTTGATGTCGCTCTACTGAAACCAAAAGTCACTGTCTTGATAAATTACCAGTTTCACATTGTGTATGACCAAATGCAGTTTCTAGAAACACTTCCATATGTTATATATTGATAAGGAAATATCAATAGTAGATCTTCTGTGGCACCTCCCAACATCAGGCCTACCAACATGTTGGACGTCAGACACTAATATTTCAGTAACTTTTGTACTGTGGTCCAAAGTGTTTTACACAAATTGTGCTCTGGTACTGTTTAGATCCAGTGTACAATCCCAAGGCAAGGAGTTGAACACCTTTAGTTTGCCTACTTATGTATGAGTCAGTGGTGAGAGATATTAGCTTGTGCTGAAAGAAGGTAAATCCAAAAGTGTAGTTTATGACTCGTAGACTATCAGTCTTATCTGAGTGGGGTGTATACTCGGCTTACCCCGTCATGTGTAGATGAATAGGTGTTTTGATATCTTGAGGGTTACGAGGTGCCAAAGAACTGTCGGTCAAAGTTTTATCAAAGTTTTACTCCAGAGAAACAAAATGGCACAACTGATATTCCAACAAGAGTGCATGCTAGTGGCAGCTGTGACACAGGCAAACAGCTGTAGTGGGTGTAATTACAATTGTGCTTGTGTGATTATGTTTCCATTCCATGCTTTCACCCACTCTTATTATTTGCAAATTGTTAATGAAGTGCCCATGGAGGTTTGCATCTTCCTTATTTTTTTGTGAAGGTCCCCTGGTATAATTTGCTTTGCTGTTGACGGTCTTGTCTGATGGTGGGTCAAAGGAAACGGGTTTCTCTGGTGTTTAGATTGTATACTAACTTTTATCTTTTTGTCAATGTAAGGGATTGTCGTAGTGGTTGTGGACGCATACAGTGTCTGCAACTATGATATCTTTTACCATTATAGGATATTATTTTTTTCTAAATTTTTCTTAAAAAATATATACCATCTTATAAGATTTTAGTTATCCTTTTATAGCTTGACCCACTGTAGGTTCATCATCCATGCAATAGAATAGTGATATCCATATTTTTTTTTTTTTTACTCATTTATTATAGTTTTAAAAAGTACTGGAAAATGCTCATATAGAAAAATTCATATGAGGATCATTGCTTTTTGGGTTTCCTTGTCAGATACACAAGAGGTGTTACCCATGATTAAATATGTTCCAACAGGATCATATATTTAGCTGGGGGTTAGCGGGATCTAGGTCGTAACCCGATAGTAAGTCTGGGTGCTATAATCACCTGTAACCAGCTAATTGCTACAAAAATAATGCAGTAACCAAGGATACATTTGAGACTGATATTTGTCTGTATGTTCTTAAAATGAGTATGGACACTCTAGTCCATTCTAATGAGAGTAATATTTTAACTTGTAGAATGTTAAATGTAAACAATTGTGAAAACATAATTAACCTCCAGATTAGGGAAAAGCAGAATAGTATTTGTATTGAATATATTGATGAAATAAAATTCGTATTAAGGTTCTCCTTTTATTCTCGTTTATATAAAAACATAAATGGAACATCTTTACAAGGCACAGAGGAAACGACTGTGTAAACGAACACATTTTATTTGAAGAAAGAAATAGTTCATGAGTTTTTTTTTTATTTTTTGTTAGTTGCTTTCTTTTTATGAACATTTTTTTTCACTTTGCTTGTCGCTGGATTACATTTTGTGAGAAATTGTGATAACTATGTACAACACTACTGAGAGGAAGCTCTCAAGACGTGCATAGTCCTTAAGGGGTCCAAAGTCATTGATAAAGTTGTGATAAAAATGATAGAAGACATTTGATTTTGAATTTGATTTAGAACAAAATTTAAAATGATATCAAAGAGAATATTTCTGTAATGGGTGAAGTTTAAAGATAACTAGAAATAAGAGCAATCGAACTGAATAGAAATATTTTAACATTAGCGACGAAGTGCAGTGAAGACGTAGCCATATTTATCCCTGTTCACGGCGTCGTACTGATGAAGGAGAACGTCGCCAACCACGCGACTTGAGTGACCTGCTGACAGCGATGATCTCTGTGGTGATGATGGGCTTGCAGGTCTAACTGGTGAGGTTGCAGCAGGGGATGGTGCTGCATATGCTGTAACAGCAGTAGCCGCAGGAGCTGCAGTCCTAGAAGGGGAAGCAGCAGAAGTTTGTGCAGCACTAGCAGGACTGGGTGAAGGGTATCCTTCTGGTAGGAAACCAGTTTCTCGACCAGCTACAAACTTAACTGTGTGTTCATTTCCTTCTTCATCCAAGTAAGTGTATGAACCAACTACATTTCCTTCAGCATCAGCTTCTTCATTTCGAGAGTAACTGTCAGAAGCAAAAGAGAAGGAATATGAAGCATCAGCAGGAGCTGCTGATGCATCACTGGTACCACTTGCCTTCAAAAGAGGGACTGCTCCACTAGCAGTACTAAGTCCTGCAAGGGCATTGGCCTCAGCTTCAGAAAGAACTGGCAGGATTCGTCCGGTAGGAATTCCACTTTCAGCTCCAGGAACAGGAGGTCCAACAGGGAGAGAGTCTCCTTCAGCTATGTATCCAGTCTCAGAACCAGCTATGTAGTCGATTTTCCTGTTGATTCCATCATCAGCCACAAATGAATAGTGTCCAGTAACAGAATTGTGAGCATCAGCAGATTCTGAGCGAGAACTGCTGTCGGTTTCGTAAGAAAAACTGTAGCTTCCATCATCTGCAGCAGAACTTCTTACTTGGGCTACCTGTGCAGGAGCCACAGCACTTATTGATGCTGGAGCCTTTGCTGGTGAAAGAGAACTAGGAGCTGAGTATGCTGTTACACTGGTGACAGGTTTTTTTCCATCAACTCCTGTTACAGAAGTAGCATCAGGAGCTACTGGAAGATGATCTCCAGTAGCAATAAAACCAGTATCCGATCCTGCTACGTAATTGACTGTGAGTCTGTGACCCTCAGGGGGTACAAAGCTATAAGAGCCCTGAACATTGAGGTCAGCATCAGCACTTTCAGAACGTGCACTGTCACCTGCATCATAATTGAAAGAATAGGAGGCATCAGAAGTACGAGCACCAGCAGTCTTGGTAAGAGAAGCGGTACCAGTATAAGCATCAGCAGATGATCCTTTTTGTGGTGCTCCACGCAGAGAGCTAGATCCAGAAGTGGCAGCAGCTAAAGCATTTGCTTCCTCCTCTGAGAGAATAGGAAATATTCTCCCAGTGGGAATACCAGACTCTGCTCCAGGGACTGGAGGACCAACGGGTAAAGAATCTCCTTCAGCAATGTAGCCAGTCTCTGCATTAGCAGTGTATTTGATTGCTCTATTAATTCCATCATCAGCAACAAAAGAATATTGTCCATCAACAGAGTTCTGAGCATTAGCAGATTCTGAACGAGAGCTGCTTGACGTCTCATAAGCAAAATTATAGCTGCCATCATCACTCGCAGAGCTTCTTACCTGAGCCACTTCGACAGGAGTTTGTGCTGCAATGATATTTTGAGCTGTTACGGTTGGAGCAGGATTAGAAGAGTAAACATTTACTGCTGGTAAAGGGACTACTCCACTAGCTCTAGAACCAAAATCAGCATCAGGAGCTACTGGAAGGTGTTCTCCTGTAGCAACAAATCCAGTAGCTGATCCCGCAACATAATTGACAGTAAGCCTGTGTCCCTCTGGAGGAACAAAGCTGTAAGTTCCTTCAACATTCAAGTCAGCATCGGCATTTTCAGATCGGGCACTATCTCCTGCGTCATAACTGAAGGAATAAGAGGCGTCTCTTGATCCAGTGGTTGTTGACTTAGTACCAGCAACAGTTTTGAATGCTGGAGATTGTGCAGCTGAGGAGGTGGCTGATGCAGAAGGTGCTGAATGTGTTTGAGGAGCAGTATAGGATGTAGAGGATGTGGCTGCAGCCAGGGCATTAGCTTCATCTTCTGTAAGAATGGGAAGAATCCTTCCGGTAGGAATTCCACTCTCAGCTCCAGGGACTGCAGGCCCAATAGGAAGTGAATCTCCTTCAGCAATATAACCAGTGTCCGATCCTGCAATGTAATTGATTGCACGATTGACTCCATCATCCGCAACAAAAGAGTACTGTCCTGTTACCGAGTTACGAGAATCGGCAGATTCTGAGCGGGAGCTGCTAGAGGTATCATATCCGAAGCTATAACTTCCATCGCCTCCAGCAGAACTTCTAATTTCTGCAAATTCTAGTGGAACAACAGCTGCTGGAGCAGCAGCAGGTGATGGAGATGGAGCACTGTATGGAATAACAGGACTACCAGTTGCTGCAGTAGATGCTCCTCTCACTTTTGCTCCAAAATCACTGTCAGGTCCCACAGGCAGGTGTCCTCCGCGAGGGAGGAATCCTCGTTCGTCAGCTGTGTATTCAAGCTTAATATCAGCTCCTGTAGCGTCTTTGTAACCGAATGCTCCAGAGACTTCTCCAGGAGCCTGTGCCATTGACTGTTCATAAAGGCCGTCTCCTGAATCGTAACCATATTTGAAGGTGCCGTCGGAGTGTAGTACATAATACTGGGAGCGAGATCCCAGTCCCACAGTGGGGATTTTGTACTCGGCATCTGGCTGTGGAAAACTCAGGGTGCTAACCACCGCCAAGGACAACACCACCTGCAGGAAAGGAAAAGCATCACTTTGTTAGAGCCAATGATTATAACCTTTAATTTCAACATAGATATTGTCATAAAGAATTCAGAGCATCCTATCATATCAGTGGACTTGTTGCACATAACACACTATTTTATATGAAATGGGATTAAGAATACGGATATCCCTCACACAGTGAGAGTTATATGTATGTATGAGTGTGTGTATGTGATATATTTCTTTCTAAAAGCCCGAAGTTTGTGTAAGTTTCACCTCGAGGCAGAAATGTATTGCAGAGCAGAGCGAGAGAGATGTGTCAACGAAGACAGTAAAGAAGTAAGTGTGTTAAATTCAATGGTGGGATTAGTTTTCTAAAGAAGATTTCTATTTGCTGAAATGATATTTGGATTTTTTTTTTACAAACAACTGGAAATCAATATATGATTGGTAAATTATTACCTTTATTATTCACAATTTTCAGTTACGATTATGGGACAAGAAAGAAAATTGTTATTTGGCTGAAGAAGAATAATACTGTAAATGAGAGAGTAAACGTTTAACCAGAATACGAGAGTTTACCATAAACTCCACTATTTCTTTGAAGTTTTTTGACATTCACAAGACCACTTTTATAATCACTTGGTTGTTTTCAAAATCCATTTTAGTAAATTGATGTCTTAAGTTTAACAAATCAGATGAGAGAGAGAGAGAGAGAGAGAGAGAGAGAGAGAGAGAGAGAGAGAGAGAGAGAGAGATCTACTTACTAAGCTAATCCACGTCGCCATGTCTGTGGCGGATCTGGGCCGAGATGTAAGTGTACCGAGATCTGATTTACTTTAGCCTTTTATACCTGTCCTGGTCGCGTTTATTCGTTCGTTTGTCGTGTGTTCGTTCACTTGGCATTGAAGATGACCATCGTAAGCAAGTTCTCTTGCAATTCTGGAATGAGATCAGGGAGGGGACGGGCCCTCAGGGTGGGTGGGGGTTAGGTCGTTAAGTCGAGTTATTCAAGGAGATACCCAATTACTCTTTGTTTCAGTTCTTCTAGTTGTAATATATGTATATATAAGTATGTTTATTTAATTAGTGTTTGCATATATGTGATTGAGAAAAGAGATCTTAGCTTCTACCAATGGTCCCTAGATGGAATCACTTTCCACATGAGAGAATTAATTACACTATATTTACTTTATCCTTTAATGTGGTTCTGTACCGAGACCCAAATATTATTGGACCCGACCATTTCATTATCCAAAACACAAAATGGCTGAACTTTTCAGTAATCTTATTTTTGAAAAAATAGGTGGTTTAGCTGTCTCTCTCTCTCTCTCTCTCTCTCTCTCTCTCTCTCTCTCTCTCTCTCTCCAGTTTTGAAATTATATAAGTAATTCTGGAAAAAGATGTCTTAAGGTCAATAAAATGTGATTGTGAATTTTAAAGAGCATCTTGGATAGTTCAAATCTCGGTTGGGTGTTTTAAATTTAACAGAAGAAACTAAACAGGGTAATTGAAAGGGAAGTCTCTTGCAAATTAAGGAAATTGAAAATGATAAGAAGTGCTATAAGATATATGGGCTAGTCTTGAATTCTTCCCTGCAGTAGCAAAATATGTTCAAAAAAGAAAAAAGTTCTTTCCTGACAAATACCTGACTCAATAAAGAAAGCTCAGACAATTGCATAGATAGCATATCAGTCCCTTATCGAAGATTATCAATTTATATTTGTGATTATAAACATAATAATATCCAAGTGATTAATTAGAACTGAAGAGTCTAAGAAGAGCGAGACTAACAGCTCAACCTTCCAACATCTTCTGAACAAAAATTTCTTGTGAATATATGAATGTATGAGAACAGCCTGAGAAATAATCAACATGTTGCTTAGTATCACGCGGGAATGTTCCTTGTGTTCTTTGAAAACAATATTCAAAACCAGTCCCAGCTCCATAAACATGATGTTAAAATTACAAGAAAACAAATTGACAGATTTTGACGAAATTTCCACCACATATAAATCTTAGACCAAGGGCGACTCCTTTAACATTTGGTGTTCCGGATCCTGATATTAGATCCTGATTTTAATTTTTTTCTTTTTGTGTTAACGTAAAAAATCTCACATTGCTCTTGTCTGAGTTATTTTTTTGTGAATGAAGATAGATAGCAGAATTTCGTTGGCTGTACCTGATTATTGCCATTTATATTGAATTATTCTCTGTGAAGTCGATTCACACGTACTTTTCAAATAGAACTTATCGCGAACGAAGCTTGTGATTTTGCATAGGTTGGTATCTTTGGGATCCGAGTTTTGTAACTGGAGCTTTTTCAATGGTATTGGTATAGTTGAATCAAAGAATTAGCACATCCAAGTGTCTGGCTTAACTTTTTAATGTTTCCTTAACACCAACGCCTCCATAACACAGGAAGATTCCCTATACTCCTTTGAGGCAATTTAACCACTTAGATCGTATATCGCTGAAGGCTACATGGTAATGGGGTAGCATTTTGGTAATATCAAGGGAGCAGGTTACAAGCAACAAATGTTGGTTTAAAGGTCGCTCATGAATGGCAAAAGCAAGGCACAGAGACAATGTCCTAGAGACTGACCATATATGCAGTACATATTATCAGTGCCCAAGGCCCGCTTCTCCCAAGCTAGATTCTGGGAGTGCCAGGATATGACAATAGGCTCCCTCAAACCGCACATCCTTAGCTCACAAGGGTGTTAAGTATGCAGACACTATAGGAACCTAGCAAACTTGAGCCGGTCTCAAACCACAGTCCAGTAGATCAGCAGGAGGGGAGCTTCCAGTAGGCTAGCGCAACTCTTGGTTTAGCAAGAGCGAATTTCATGTGTATGCCATTGCTGTTTCTGTTTTGGAAAAGGGGTAATCAATAAGCCAAATGGAATCACACATTTGTAATTATCCAGTAGTCTTCAAGATTACGCATTGCCATTGCCGTAAGGAACTCTGCACTCTTCCATAGATTTTCAATCCAGAATAGATAGAAAAGAACACTGGGTTCTTGATGTAATTTTAAGCTGTTTTAGTAAAAATAGAATTTTACTGCTTCAGTGAACAGATAGATAATTACATGCTTTTAGTAACTAAAGCAGTATTTGCAACACAAAGATAATTGTGTTTTAAATTGTAAATGACATTTCATTCTTAAGTAACCTTTCATCAGATAGCTTATGTGTAGATTCTTATGGCTAAGACTTAGAGTACTTGGACTTTGTTACGTGTTTACTAAAGTGTGTTTATTTCACGGTTCTTAATCTTTGAATATCTGAATTTCTCAGAATCCATTTTAGTGTTCAAAAATATAAATAGATTTAGGCTTATATAGAATTGGGTTACTTTCTCCAAGTAGGAAAACTGCAAAGAAGTCTCCTTTTTGTAAATGTTGTGACTTGTAACAGCCCCAAGCGAGTATGAGTACCTTTGGTTCCAATCAGTATTGTCTGCTTAATATACAGAAGATAGTTCAAGAAATGTCAATATGCATCAAAGGAAGCTAAGAAATTATATTCCATCTCAAAATATAGCTCTTAATATTACCATTGGTTGGTTGTAGAGCTTGCCGTATTATGTTCTAACGTTCTTGAAGTCAATAGTGTGTGAATTTGTGGCATTAAAACTAATGATATCAAAAAGGGCACTTATATAATAGTTCCTCAATGGTTGCGTGTGTCAGGCAAAAGACATCATAGCATCAGTAATGGTTTGAAAACACTGATTTCTCAGCTGGATAGGATCAAAATGAACATCGGCTGAGGCCTTTAAATGTTGTCACCTGACTTTTTACTCTCAGTAGCTTTGTTCTTTCCAGTTTGGACATAGACCACAACTCCATAGGCATGTTAGTTAAACTTATGCATGATGCATACCCAGATTTTTTGTTGAGACATTCCAGTTCCATTTCAGAATTGGATTATCTGTGTACATATTGTAACTGTGACTCCCATCAGTTGAATGGTGTACTATCCAGGGAGTATTTCAACCCAGCTTCAGTGTGATGACTGTAGAACCAATGTATCTGTCCTTGAGATTTCATCTTCTAAGAAGATGGTACAACCTCTAAGGCTTTCTAGCCTTTAGATCAACAATAACCTTGATATAGTGCAGCAGGTTATACAAACTCTTACTTTTTGGTGAATTATATGATGTGGTTGTTCTGTAATTTACCACAACAGATCATTTGAGTTTAGACCCGTCATCCCAACTCGATGCCTATTTTGAGATGAGATGACACATGCAAGTTATTCAGAGCCAAGAACCCTGTCAACTTGTAAGTAATACCATAAAAATCTCTCATGTTGTTATAATTTGCCCAATTAATAAAATTAATAAAAACATGTTAAGTTAAATTAGTTATTAGCAATTCGGATTCATTAGAAAATCTAATCAGGACAAAAATCGGTTTGAAATTTGGACAAGATACCTTGCAAATTGTTTGGAGATTCTCCAAATGCAGTACAAACTAGAGGGGCACTCAGTAGAGCGCAGACCTCCGCCGCGGCAGCTCATTTCTCGACCTTTCGCTGGAAGTTGACATTGACCTTGACCTTAACATGTATTAATTGGGGTGGATTTTCATGCACTCAAATATGAACCAAGTTTGAAGTGTCTCTGACAAAGATGTCCAAACTTATGGCTGATTATGTGAATTGGACATTTTGCTTGAGTGTGACCTTGACCTTTGACCTTGACCTTCCTAAATTTAACAATTTCTATATTTACATGATAGATAATCCATATAGGTTTTATTGCTGTAAGATTAAAATTATGACCAGGAAGCTGTCCAAAAACAAATGGACAAACACACGAAAAGGGAGTTAAAACCTAACCTACATCCAACTTCGTTGGCTGAGGTAATAAAATCTGAAAGGTATTTAAATCAACATACTTAAATTCTTCGAGTTGATGATTTTAGTTTGTTTACTTAATTCTTTGTTTGTTTCCTCATTCTGAAGTTGTTAGAAGAACATAAGGATTTCTATGGACTATTGGAGTTAACGTTCAACTCAAACATATAATTAATATTGTGATTTTACTGAGGCACTTTACGAATAAGCTGATTATTATTATTATTATTATTATTATTATTATTATTATTATTATTATTATTATTATTATAGTTGTGATGCTGACCGAAGTTGCAATGGTAATTATGGAAGCAAAATGCATCAAACTCAAAACCACAATTGGGAAGGTTTTTGCATTGAAGATGATATAGAAGAAAAAAAGAATTAATATCCAATAGAGCCAGTAACCTATGAAAGGATTCACCTTGATGGTGTCTAAGTGTTATACTTGAAGTTTAGTCTGTAAGTCTAGGAATCTCTCAACAAGAAAAGTTCGAGAAGGTGAACAGGAAAGTAGGAATAGACAACTTGGACGGGATTTAAAGTAAGAGGTTGAGAGCAGTACAGCTATGGCCAATAGAACTAGAGCTCGGAAGAACTTTAGGAGCTGTCTGCTTCGTGGGTGAAAAGTGCTCATGGAGTAGAACTCTTTGCTTTCCTTGAAGAGCCATCCTGTGTTCAATGGAAGCAATTTCATTGACTACTTTCTAATGAACCACTTAAGAAGTCTTGCTCTTCTTTTGTCAGCTTGTGTTCAGGTGTCTGGTCTGATCCAAGAAAACTCTTTAAATCTGTTTATCAAATTGTTTTGTAACTATAAGGAAAACACTGACTGTGTGTGATTGTAAACAACAGATTTACGTATTATCCAGCTAGTGTTTGAATGCCTTGAGAAATGATGATGTAAAAGGATGTGGAGACATTAAATTCTGTTCTTATGGACGTAATATTCTGTCCCATGACACCCTAAGTTTATCTTCTTGTGTATAGGACCGTGGTGAGAGAGGCCAACCCGGGCTAGAAGACAGCAAACTAATCGTTGAGTTTGACTCGTAGACTATTAGTCTAATCTATATATATATATATATATATATATATATATATATATATATATATATATATATATATATATATATATATATATATATATACATTATTATTATTATTATATTATTATTATCACTTGCCAAGATACAACCTTAGTTGGAAAAGCAGGATGCTATAAACCCAGGGGCCCCAACAAGGAAAATAGTCTAGTGAGGAAAGGAAACAAGGAAAAATAAAAATTTTAAGAACAGTAACAACATTAAAGTAAATATTTCCTATATAAACTATAAAAACTTTCACAAAACAAGAGGAAGAGAAATGAAATAGAATAGTTTGCCCGAGTGTACCCTCAAGCAAGAGAACTCTAACCCAAGACAGTGGAGGCCATGGTACAGAGGCTATGGCACTACCCAAGACTAGAGAATTATGGTTTGATTTTGGAGTGTCCTTCTCCTAGAAGAGCTGCTTATCATATCTAAAGGTAAGGACCCTTTATTTCAAAATTGCAAATAATAATATATAGAATGGTTTTAACTCCCTTTCATTTCATCTTTGCGCCATACTTATTTTCTTACAAATAAATTTCAAGGTTTTTTTTTTTTTTCTCAAAACGAGACAAGAAACGTTGGAGCCTTGAGGGGCTTTAAAATGCCATAAGATAAGTTTGGTTATCATTTTAGTCTCCTAGTTGTGTTGTACTTACAGTTGTATATAGAATTTAGTTTTATTTTTGTTTATAATTTTTCATTGATAACTTATCACTTTGTGCCTTCACTTCTGAAAGTCTCCAAGATCTGATATCCTTTCCGTTTACATATAGCATTGGAAGGATGTGAGACAGCCTTCAATGGAGGATGGCGGATCAGAAAAGGATTTTCCCTTCTCTTTTCTCTTATTCTTGACTGATTTGACGAAGGAAACCTGAATCCTCTTAGGAAAAAAGGGAAATATAAGAGAGGAATCTTGTCCTCGATCCCCTGGTCAATCCTTAGATAATGGGAGACTAACTCCATCCAGATACATTACTGGTTCATCTAATGGAGCAGAGAATGTCTGAATCTTGCAATGTTGCCATGAGCCATCTCTTTCAAAACTTTATGGATAAAATTTTCTAGTCTAATTTTTCAATAATATATTTATTATAAAGTCTGTTGCAATAGAGACAGTTTTCTTATGCTTTGAAAGATTCAATTATCTTATAACTTTTAATCTTAGAGTCAAGTTGTTGATGTCAATGCAATGATTTCTTCTAGACTTCATGACAGAAGTATCAAACACACATCTACTGGAGCAGAATTTGTTTGACTTGAAATTCTCCCTTTTCAATGTAGCTTTTAAGCCATTTCTTTCATAACTTTAGGGGAAAGTTAGCTTTTTTTTCATAACATATTGTTAACATATTGCCATAGAGACGGATTTCTTATACTCTGAAGGGTTCAATTATCTTAAAACTTTTAATCTTAGTGTCAAGTTGGTGATGACGCATGACTTATTCTAGACAGAAGTAACAAAAACGTCTTGAACAGGAATTTATAGAAGATTATGGACTCTTTAGTCCATTGTTATGAGAATAAGGTTTTAACTTGTAGAATGTTAAATGTAAACAATTGTGAAAATATAATTAACCTTCAGATTAGTGAAGAGCAGAATCATAGTTGTATTGAATATATTGATGAAATAAAATTCGTATTAAGGTTTTCCTTTTATTCTCGTTTATATAAAACATAAATGGAACATCTTTACAAGGCACAGAGGAAACGACTGTGTAAACGAACGCATTTTATTTGAAGAAAAAAATAGTTCATGATTTTTATTTTTTTTTATTTTTTGTTAGTTGCTTTTTTTATGAATTTTTTTTTCACGTTGCTTGTCGCTGGATTACATTCCGTAAGGAATTGTGATAATTATATACAACACTACTGAGAGGAAGCTCTCAAGACGTGCATAGTCCTTAAGGGGTCCAAAGTCATTGATAAAGTTATGGCAAGAATGGTAGAAGAAGACATTTGATTTTGAATTTGATTTAGAATAAAATTTAAAAGGATATCAAAGAGAATATTTTTGTAATGTGTGAAGTTTAAAGATAGTAAGAAATAAGAGCAATGGAACGGAATAGAAATATTTTAACATTAGCGACGAAGTGCAGTGAAGACGTAGCCATATTTATCCCTGTTCACGGCGTCGTACTGGTGAAGGAGAACGTCGCCAACCACGCGACTTGAGTGACCTGCTGACAGCGATGATCTCTGTGGTGATGATGGGCTTGCAGGTCTAGCTGGTGAGGTTGCAGCAGGGGATGGTGCTGAATATGCTCTTACACTGGTGACAGATTTTTTTCCATCAACTCCAGTTACAGAAGTAGCATCAGGAGCTACGGGAAGATGATCTCCAGTAGCAATAAAGCCAGTATCCGATCCTGCTACGTAATTGACTGTGAGTCTGTGACCCTCAGGGGGTACAAAGCTATAAGAGCCCTGAACATTGAGGTCAGCATCAGCACTTTCATATCGTGCACTGTCACCTGCATCATAATTGAAAGAATAGGAGGCATCAGAAGTACGAGCACCAGCAGTCTTGGTAAGAGAAGTTGTACCAGTATAAGCAACTGCAGATGATGCTGTTTGTGGTGCTGCACAGCAGAGCTAGATCCAGAAGTGGATGCAGCTAAAGCATTTGCTTCCTCCTCTGAGAGAATAGGCAATATTCTTCCAGTGGGAATGCCAGACTCTGCTCCAGGGACTGGAGGACCAACGGGTAAAGAATCTCCTTCAGCAATATAGCCAGTCTCTGCATTAGCAGTATATTTGATTGCTCTATTAATTCCGTCATCAGCAACGAAAGAATATTGTCCTTCAACAGAGTTCTGAGCATTAGCAGATTCTGAACGAGAGCTGCTTGACGTCTCATAAGCAAAATTATAGCTGCCATCATCACCAGCAGAGCTTCTTACCTGAGCCACTTCGACTGGAGTTTGTGCAGCAATGGTATTTTGAGCTGTTACTGTTGGAGCAGGATTAGGAGAAGAGTAAACATTTACTGCTGGTGAAGGGACTACTCCGCTAGCTCTAGAACCAAAATCAGCATCAGGAGCTACAGGAAGGTGTTCTCCTGTAGCAACAAATCCAGTAGCTGATCCCGCAACATAATTGACAGTAAGCCTGTGTCCCTCTGGAGGAACAAAGCTGTAAGTTCCTTCAACATTCAAGTCAGCATCGGCTTTTTCAGATCGGGCACTATCTCCTGCGTCATAACTGAAGGAATAAGAGGCGTCTCTTGATCCAGTGGCTGTTGACTTAGTACCAGCAACAGTTTTGAATGCTGGAGATTGTGCAGCTGAGGAGGTGGATGATACTGAAGGTGCGGAATGTTTTTGTGGAGCAGAATAGGATGTAGAGGATGTGGCTGCAGCCAGGGCATTAGCTTCATCTTCTGTGAGAATGGGAAGAATCCTTCCAGTAGGAATTCCACTCTCAGCTCCAGGGACGGCAGGCCCAATAGGAAGTGAATCTCCTTCAGCAATATAACCAGTGTCCGATCCTGCAATGTAATTAATTGCACGATTGACTCCATCATCCGCAACAAAAGAGTACTGTCCTGTTACCGAGTTACGAGAATCGGCAGATTCTGAGCGGGAGCTGCTAGAGGTATCATATCCGAAGCTATAACTTCCATCGTCTCCTGCAGAACTTCGAATTTCTGCAAATTCTAGTGGAACAACAGGAGCTGGAGCAGCAGCAGGTGATGGTGATGGAGCACTGTATGGAATAACAGGACTACCAGTTGCTGCAGTAGATGCTCCTCTTACTTTTGCTCCAAAATCACTGTCAGGTCCCACAGGCAGGTGTCCTCCGCGAGGGAGGAATCCTCGTTCGTCAGCTGTGTATTCAAGCTTGATATCAGCTCCTGTAGCGTCTTTGTAACCGAATGCTCCAGAGACTTCTCCAGGAGCCTGTGCCATTGACTGTTCATAAAGGCCGTCTCCTGAATCGTAGCCATATTTGAAGGTGCCATCAGAGTGTAGTACATAATACTGGGAGCGAGATCCCAGTCCCACAGTGGGGATTTTGTACTCGGCATCTGGCTGTGGAAAACTCAGGGTGCTAACCACCGCCAAGGACAACACCACCTGCAGGAAAAGAAAAGCATCAATTTGTTAGAGGCAATGATTATTGACCTTCAATTTAAGCATATATATTGTCATGAAGAATTCAGTGCATCCTGTTATATTGGTGGACATGTTGCACATAGCACACTATTTTGTAAGAAATGGGATTAAAAATGCGTATATCCTCACACATTGAGAGGTATATGTATGTATGAGTGTGTGCATGAGATGTGTGTCTCTCTAAAATTCTCTTTTCGAGGCAGAATTTTGTAGCAGAGGCAAACTAGGGAGGTATATCAACGAGGACAATAAAGAAGCAAGTGAATTCTCTTGGTTGGGTTTGTTGTCCAATTAAGGTTTAATTTGCTGCTTCACGAATTGATAATTTGAATGATAGTTTACAAACTCATGGAAAACAATATCCATTGGGTAAATGATTATTTCTAAGGTTGTTTTTGTATGCCTAATTGTTAATTACAAGTATGAAAACAATTTAGGGAAAAAATGAAATAAATATTGGGGTGAAGAAGACAGAATAGGTGTAAAAACGAGTAAAAAGTAAACCAAATATATTTTATCATAAGTAATATTGTTTGTCAGTGACTATTATCCCTTTGGCACTTCAGTATGTTTAGATGTTTCATTTTTAAGATATTTATTCATTTTTTGATAAGGTATTAACTTTATATCAAGCATACTCCAATTGGCATCAATGATATTATGATGACAGATAATTATCAATCAGTTATTCATTCCAAAGAACGCTTGTATAACTTGTATAACTTGGCGATTATTAATCACTTCCTTTTCGGAAATATTGTCTTAATCACGTTATGTTTGAGAGAGAGAGAGAGAGAGAGAGAGAGAGAGAGAGAGAGAGAGAGAGAGAGAGAGAGAGAGAGAGAGATCTACTTACTAAGCTAATCCACGTTGCCATGTCTGTGGCGGATCTGGGCCGAGATGTAAGTGTACCGAGATCTGATTTACTTTAGCCTTTTATACCTGTCCTGGTCGCGTTTATTCGTTCGTTTGTCCGTGTGTTCGTTCGCTTGGCATTGAAGATGACCATCGTAAGCAAGTTCTCTTGCAATTCTGGAATGAGATCAGGGAGGGGGCTGGTCCTGGGGAGGTCGCTCAGTCAATTAGTGTTTGTTTGTTTGTTGGTATGTGTGTGATTCAGAAGGAAAATGATATCTTAGCTCTTCTACTAATGGTGTCAAGAAGGAATTACTTTATGAATGAGAAAAATATATCGACAGTATATTTACTTTATCCTGTAATATGATATTGTACCGAGACCCAAATATTAATGAACCTGACCAATTCATTATCAAAATAAAAAAAAATCTGGTCCCATTGGTCTATTCCAACTTTCCTGTTCTACTTCTCATACTTTTCTTGTTGAGATATTCCCAGACTTACAGAGTAAAATTCAAGTGTAATACTTGGACACTATTAAGCTGATTCCTTTCTTATTGTAGTGACCTTTCTGGGTCTTTTTTCTTTTTTGTTCTGTGTCAACTTTTACTCAAAAGACCGGGTTTGTTAGGGTCCAGATTTTGTTACTTTTGGCTTCCATAGGTACAATGGCTGCTTAGATCATCACCATTACTATAATGTTAATGA
Organism: Palaemon carinicauda; assembly: GCF_036898095.1. NCBI lineage: Eukaryota > Metazoa > Arthropoda > Malacostraca > Decapoda > Palaemonidae > Palaemon > Palaemon carinicauda. The sequence goes on along the minus strand of NC_090725.1, from coordinate 105,022,900 downwards.
TGATAATAATAATAATAATAATAATAATAATAATATAATAAGAATAGTAATAATGATAAAAAGAAGGGACTCGCTATCCCCACTCCTATTCGTAGTTGCTATGATTCCCATGACAAGAGTTCTGGAAAAGGCTGAAGTTGGGTACCAATTGGAGAAAGGAGGCAGCATAATAAACCACTTGGTGTTAATGGATGACAGCAAGCTGTTTAGGAAGGATGCTAAGAAAATATAAACTCCAATCCAGACGTTTTAGATGGTAAGAATGGTATCAGGAGACACCAGGATGAAGTTTGGAATAGAAAAGTTGGCTTTAGTTAGCTTAGAGAAAGAAAAAGTCACAAGTACAGAAGGGATAAACCTACTGGATGGAAATATAATCAAGGATGTAGAGGAAGCAGGCTATAAATATCTTGGGGGTATTAGAAGGAGCAATGCAACACCAAGAGTTGAAGGATAAGATTACAAGAGAATACATGCATAGAGTCAAAGCTATAATGAAGTTAAATCTTATCTCTGGAAAGATGGTAAAGGCTATAAACAGCTGGGCAGTGCCAGTAATCAGGTACAGTTCTGGAATAGTGAAGTTAAATAAGTCAGAGCTATGCAGCTCGTATAGAAAAACCAGGTGATGAACATGTACTAAGTAGTGCACCCACGAGCAAATATTGACAGACTGTATAAACCATGCAGTGAAGGATGAAAAGGACTTATCAGTACTATAGAACATTGTGTCAACATCGAAAGTAGAGCACTGGGGCTGTACCTTATGACCACTGAAGATGAATGGCTGAATAGTGCATGGGAAGAAAACTTGATAAAGGAGGATGAAAATCCAGAGGTGTATAAGGAGAGAACTGGAAAAAGAGATGCATGGACAATTCCTGAGGCAAACTGGAGTATTGGCCAGTAAGGAAACATGGCAGTGGCTACAGAGAGGAGAACTTAGGAAGGAAACTGAAGTGATGATGGTTACAGCCTTCAGTACAAGATATATTGAACGAGCAATAGACAGAACTAACACTTCGTCAAAGGGCAGGAAATGTATGGCAAAGGGAGAAACCATAAACTCTTCATTGGAGCCTCTGTAGAAAATATGAAATACAATGCAGCAACAAATCTTACGAACATCAACCACAACCTGCGTTAGAAAAACTATCAGGCTAAACTTCTCTGGGACAACAGTATAAGGACGTACAGGGTGATACAAACACATCGGCCAGACGTCACTCTGGTCGACAGGACAACGAAAAAGGCATCATTCATAGATGTTGCAGTACCATGGCACCCAAGATAAGTGGAGATAAAAAATAATAAAGTACCAGGACTTACAAATTGAATTGAGAAGGCTACATACTAATGCAGGTAGAGGTGGTACCAATAATCATAAAAGCATTAGGGACCATGCCCAAGTCATTGAAAAGGATATAGCCCCAGGACTTGTGCAGAAGAGCGTGCTACTTGAAATGGCACACGTAGTAAGGAAAGTGACAGATTCTTAAGGAAGGTCAAGGTAACTTGGAACCTGACACTATAAACCACGTCTCTGTAGACTGGGATTCACAAAAAATAATAATGCTCACGAAAATGCCTCATGAAAATCACAAAAATAGTTATATGCTTGAGTTGAACATTAACTATAATAAGCCTTGGAAATGTCTGAATTTTCTTAACAACTGCAGTATGAAAATAAGTAATGATAACACATGAATGTATTTGAAAATTTACAAACTAACTGTAATGCACCTCGTCCCAAGTTTAAACCCAATCTTGTGGTGGTAAGATTACTGACAAAATTGAATTTTTAAGGTAGTAATCAAACTTTGTTTTTATACTTGATATATCCATTGGAAAATTGTGATGACATTGACCGTTGATATGGTATTAGTTATAAGTGGACAAGTTTCGTGGCCATAAGGAATAACCATTTGAAAAACTTAATGTGCCACAACATTTCAAAATCACATCATATGATTTGCCAAAAAGGAAGAGTATATAGATCCTGATTCACCATAGTAATAATAAGGTTATTGTTGATCTAAAACCAAGTAGGCCTTGGAGATTAGATTATCTTAAAGCCTAAATCCTTAGGACAGATACATATGTTCTACAGTCATAAAAAAGAAGCAGGGTTGAAATATTATCTGGAAAATACATCATTCAACTGATGGGGGTCACAGTTACAATATGTCCACAGATAATCCAATTCTGGAATGGAATTGGAAGATCTCATCACAGGAGCCAAAATTCCTGGGTATATATACTCATGTCTAAATTCCTTTGTCCGTGGAGTGGTGTGTATGGCCAAACGGAGAAAGCATAAGCTATTGAGAGTAAAAAGTCAATTCACAACATTTGAGGCCTCAGCTAAGTTCCTTTTGATTCTATCCAGCTGAAAAATCAAAGGGTTTTCAATCCATTACTACTTCTATGATGCCTTTTGTCTGACACACAACAATCGAGGAACTATTATATAACTAGCCCTTTTTACATCATTAGTTTTAATGCCACAAATCCATACACCATAGACTTCAAGAACGTTTGAACATAATACGACAAGCTCTACAATCTAGCAATGGTGATATTACCAACTACATTTAAGAGTTGGGAAGGTATTCCTTAGTTCCCTTTGATGTCGCTCTACTGAAACCAAAAGTCACTGTCTTGATAAATTACCAGTTTCACATTGTGTATGACCAAATGCAGTTTCTAGAAACACTTCCATATGTTATATATTGATAAGGAAATATCAATAGTAGATCTTCTGTGGCACCTCCCAACATCAGGCCTACCAACATGTTGGACGTCAGACACTAATATTTCAGTAACTTTTGTACTGTGGTCCAAAGTGTTTTACACAAATTATGCTCTGGTACTGTTTAGATCCAGTGTACAATCCCAAGGCAAGGAGTTGAACACCTTTAGTTTGCCTACTTATGTATGAGTCAGTGGTGAGAGATATTAGCTTGTGCTGAAAGAAGGTAAATCCAAAAGTGTAGTTTATGACTCGTAGACTATCAGTCTTATCTGAGTGGGGTGTATACTCGGCTTACCCCGTCATGTGTAGATGAATAGGTGTTTTGATATCTTGAGGGTTACGAGGTGCCAAAGAACTGTCGGTCAAAGTTTTATCAAAGTTTTACTCCAGAGAAACAAAATGGCACAACTGATATTCCAACAAGAGTGCATGCTAGTGGCAGCTGTGACACAGGCAAACAGCTGTAGTGGGTGTAATTACAATTGTGCTTGTGTGATTATGTTTCCATTCCATGCTTTCACCCACTCTTATTATTTGCAAATTGTTAATGAAGTGCCCATGGAGGTTTGCATCTTCCTTATTTTTTTGTGAAGGTCCCCTGGTATAATTTGCTTTGCTGTTGACGGTCTTGTCTGATGGTGGGTCAAAGGAAACGGGTTTCTCTGGTGTTTAGATTGTATACTAACTTTTATCTTTTTGTCAATGTAAGGGATTGTCGTAGTGGTTGTGGACGCATACAGTGTCTGCAACTATGATATCTTTTACCATTATAGGATATTATTTTTTTCTAAATTTTTCTTAAAAAATATATACCATCTTATAAGATTTTAGTTATCCTTTTATAGCTTGACCCACTGTAGGTTCATCATCCATGCAATAGAATAGTGATATCCATATTTTTTTTTTTTTTACTCATTTATTATAGTTTTAAAAAGTACTGGAAAATGCTCATATAGAAAAATTCATATGAGGATCATTGCTTTTTGGGTTCCCTTGTCAGATACACAAGAGGTGTTACCCATGATTAAATATGTTCCAACAGGATCATATATTTAGCTGGGGGTTAGCGGGATCTAGGTCGTAACCCGATAGTAAGTCTGGGTGCTATAATCACCTGTAACCAGCTAATTGCTACAAAAATAATGCAGTAACCAAGGATACATTTGAGACTGATATTTGTCTGTATGTTCTTAAAATGAGTATGGACACTCTAGTCCATTCTAATGAGAGTAATATTTTAACTTGTAGAATGTTAAATGTAAACAATTGTGAAAACATAATTAACCTCCAGATTAGGGAAAAGCAGAATAGTATTTGTATTGAATATATTGATGAAATAAAATTCGTATTAAGGTTCTCCTTTTATTCTCGTTTATATAAAAACATAAATGGAACATCTTTCCAAGGCACAGAGGAAACGACTGTGTAAACGAACACATTTTATTTGAAGAAAGAAATAGTTCATGAGTTTTTTTTTTATTTTTTGTTAGTTGCTTTCTTTTTATGAACATTTTTTTTCACTTTGCTTGTCGCTGGATTACATTTTGTGAGAAATTGTGATAACTATGTACAACACTGCTGAGAGGAAGCTCTCAAGACGTGCATAGTCCTTAAGGGGTCCAAAGTCATTGATAAAGTTGTGATAAAAATGATAGAAGACATTTGATTTTGAATTTGATTTAGAACAAAATTTAAAATGATATCAAAGAGAATATTTCTGTAATGGGTGAAGTTTAAAGATAACTAGAAATAAGAGCAATCGAACTGAATAGAAATATTTTAACATTAGCGACGAAGTGCAGTGAAGACGTAGCCATATTTATCCCTGTTCACGGCGTCGTACTGATGAAGGAGAACGTCGCCAACCACGCGACTTGAGTGACCTGCTGACAGCGATGATCTCTGTGGTGATGATGGGCTTGCAGGTCTAACTGGTGAGGTTGCAGCAGGGGATGGTGCTGCATATGCTGTAACAGCAGTAGCCGCAGGAGCTGCAGTCCTAGAAGGGGAAGCAGCAGAAGTTTGTGCAGCACTAGCAGGACTGGGTGAAGGGTATCCTTCTGGTAGGAAACCAGTTTCTCGACCAGCTACAAACTTAACTGTGTGTTCATTTCCTTCTTCATCCAAGTAAGTGTATGAACCAACTACATTTCCTTCAGCATCAGCTTCTTCATTTCGAGAGTAACTGTCAGAAGCAAAAGAGAAGGAATATGAAGCATCAGCAGGAGCTGCTGATGCATCACTGGTACCACTTGCCTTCAAAAGAGGGACTGCTCCACTAGCAGTACTAAGTCCTGCAAGGGCATTGGCCTCAGCTTCAGAAAGAACTGGCAGGATTCGTCCGGTAGGAATTCCACTTTCAGCTCCAGGAACAGGAGGTCCAACAGGGAGAGAGTCTCCTTCAGCTATGTATCCAGTCTCAGAACCAGCTATATAGTCGATTTTCCTGTTGATTCCATCATCAGCCACAAATGAATAGTGTCCAGTAACAGAATTGTGAGCATCAGCAGATTCTGAGCGAGAACTGCTGTCGGTTTCGTAAGAAAAACTGTAGCTTCCATCATCTGCAGCAGAACTTCTTACTTGGGCTACCTGTGCAGGAGCCACAGCACTTATTGATGCTGGAGCCTTTGCTGGTGAAAGAGAACTAGGAGCTGAGTATGCTGTTACACTGGTGACAGGTTTTTTTCCATCAACTCCTGTTACAGAAGTAGCATCAGGAGCTACTGGAAGATGATCTCCAGTAGCAATAAAACCAGTATCCGATCCTGCTACGTAATTGACTGTGAGTCTGTGACCCTCAGGGGGTACAAAGCTATAAGAGCCCTGAACATTGAGGTCAGCATCAGCACTTTCAGAACGTGCACTGTCACCTGCATCATAATTGAAAGAATAGGAGGCATCAGAAGTACGAGCACCAGCAGTCTTGGTAAGAGAAGTTGTACCAGTATAAGCATCAGCAGATGATCCTTTTTGTGGTGCTCCACGCAGAGAGCTAGATCCAGAAGTGGCAGCAGCTAAAGCATTTGCTTCCTCCTCTGAGAGAATAGGAAATATTCTCCCAGTGGGAATACCAGACTCTGCTCCAGGGACTGGAGGACCAACGGGTAAAGAATCTCCTTCAGCAATGTAGCCAGTCTCTGCATTAGCAGTGTATTTGATTGCTCTATTAATTCCATCATCAGCAACAAAAGAATATTGTCCATCAACAGAGTTCTGAGCATTAGCAGATTCTGAACGAGAGCTGCTTGACGTCTCATAAGCAAAATTATAGCTGCCATCATCACTCGCAGAGCTTCTTACCTGAGCCACTTCGACAGGAGTTTGTGCTGCAATGGTATTTTGAGCTGTTACGGTTGGAGCAGGATTAGAAGAGTAAACATTTACTGCTGGTGAAGGGACTACTCCACTAGCTCTAGAACCAAAATCAGCATCAGGAGCTACTGGAAGATGTTCTCCTGTAGCAACAAATCCAGTAGCTGATCCCGCAACATAATTGACAGTAAGCCTGTGTCCCTCTGGAGGAACAAAGCTGTAAGTTCCTTCAACATTCAAGTCAGCATCGGCATTTTCAGATCGGGCACTATCTCCTGCGTCATAACTGAAGGAATAAGAGGCGTCTCTTGATCCAGTGGTTGTTGACTTAGTACCAGCAACAGTTTTGAATGCTGGAGATTGTGCAGCTGAGGAGGTGGCTGATGCAGAAGGTGCTGAATGTGTTTGAGGAGCAGTATAGGATGTAGAGGATGTGGCTGCAGCCAGGGCATTAGCTTCATCTTCTGTAAGAATGGGAAGAATCCTTCCGGTAGGAATTCCACTCTCAGCTCCAGGGACTGCAGGCCCAATAGGAAGTGAATCTCCTTCAGCAATATAACCAGTGTCCGATCCTGCAATGTAATTGATTGCACGATTGACTCCATCATCCGCAACAAAAGAGTACTGTCCTGTTACCGAGTTACGAGAATCGGCAGATTCTGAGCGGGAGCTGCTAGAGGTATCATATCCGAAGCTATAACTTCCATCGCCTCCAGCAGAACTTCTAATTTCTGCAAATTCTAGTGGAACAACAGCTGCTGGAGCAGCAGCAGGTGATGGAGATGGAGCACTGTATGGAATAACAGGACTACCAGTTGCTGCAGTAGATGCTCCTCTCACTTTTGCTCCAAAATCACTGTCAGGTCCCACAGGCAGGTGTCCTCCGCGAGGGAGGAATCCTCGTTCGTCAGCTGTGTATTCAAGCTTAATATCAGCTCCTGTAGCGTCTTTGTAACCGAATGCTCCAGAGACTTCTCCAGGAGCCTGTGCCATTGACTGTTCATAAAGGCCGTCTCCTGAATCGTAGCCATATTTGAAGGTGCCGTCGGAGTGTAGTACATAATACTGGGAGCGAGATCCCAGTCCCACAGTGGGGATTTTGTACTCGGCATCTGGCTGTGGAAAACTCAGGGTGCTAACCACCGCCAAGGACAACACCACCTGCAGGAAATGAAAATCATCACTTTGTTAGACCCAATGATATTAACCTTCAATTTAAGTATATATATTGTCATGAAGAATTCAGTGCATTCTATTTTATTGGTGGACATGTTGCACATAGCACACTATTTTATATGAAATGGGATTAAAAATACGGATGTCTTCACACAGTGAGAGTTATATGTATGTATGAGTGTGTGTATGTGATATATTTCTTTCTAAAAGCCCGAAGTTTGTGTAAGTTTCACCTCGAGGCAGAAATGTATTGCAGAGCAGAGCGAGAGAGATGTGTCAACGAAGACAGTAAAGAAGTAAGTGTGTTAAATTCAATGGTGGGATTAGTTTTCTAAAGAAGATTTCTATTTGCTGAAATGATATTTGGATTTTTTTTTTTTTACAAACAATTGGAAATCAATATATGATTGGTAAATTATTATTTTTAGTATTCACAATTTTCAGTTACGATTATGGGACAAGAAAGAAAATTGTTATTTGGATGAAGAAGAATAATACTGTAAATGAGAGAGTAAAAGTTTAACCAGAATACGAGAGTTTACCATAAACTCCACTATTTCTTTGAAGTTTTTTGACATTCACAAGACCACTTTTATAATCACTTGGTGGATTTCAAAATCCATTTTATTAAATTGATGTCTTAAGTTGAACAAATCAGATGATTGAGAGAGAGAGAGAGAGAGAGAGAGAGAGAGAGAGAGAGAGAGAGAGAGAGAGAGAGAGAGAGAGAGAGAGATCTACTTACTAAGCTAATCCACGTCGCCATGTCTGTGGCGGATCTGGGCCGAGATGTAAGTGTACCGAGATCTGATTTACTTTAGCCTTTTATACCTGTCCCGGTTGCGTTTGTTCGTGCGTGTGTTTGTTCGCTTGGCATTGAAGATGACCATCGGATGCACAAGGAATGAGAGGGACCTCTCTCTCTCTCTCTCTCTCTCTCTCTCTCTCTTTTCTCTCTCTCTCTCTCTCTCTCTGCGCCCTGTTTATTTTTTCTGGGCCAGAAGGGAATTCTTACCTTCCTTGTTGACCTCGGATGGCCAGTTTCTTCGAATATGTCTTGAGGAGATGACAATTATCGTTGATTTTTAGTGTTGTTTTGTAGAGCTCCGTTATCTGTAAACACCCTCAACTTAGATAGATAAATAGATGGATATATTTACAATGAACGAACCTCTAGAGACTGTTATTGAATATACGTACTTAGGACAGACAATATATAAGCGTTTCCCCAGGACATGAGACTGAAATTAAAAGAAGGATAAACAGGGCATGGAGAGCTTTTAAGGTAAATAAAGTGAGATTAAGGAAAGTAAAATACCACTTTCTCTAAAAAGAAAAGTATTTAATCAGATTGTCCTACTGGTTCTAACTTATGCATCAGAAACTTGGAGCTTTATGAAAGCCTTAGAACATAAGTTAATTACAACTCAAAGATCTGTGGAAAAAATAACGATGGGAATAACAATGAGAGACAGAAAATGAGCAACATGGATACGAGAGCAAACTAAAGTAGAGGAAAAGAAATGGGCATGGGCAGGACATATAATTAGAGTGACAGAGAATAGATGGACATAAGGAATGATAGAAAAGGTCCCTAGAGATTGCAAAGGAAGCCGGGGAAAGAAGAGAGGATGATGGATTGTGGGTGTGGACTGACATAAAAAGACCATGAACAGACAGGAGAGGAAGGACATGTGTGAGGCTTATATTCTGCAGTGGACTAGTAATGGCTGATGATGACGATATATATATATATATATATATATATATATATATATATATATATATATGTTTATAAGTTATTTATGACAAGTTAATCAGTATCATCAAAGCTGTTTTGAAGAATTTTTTTGTATATATATATATATATATATATATATATATATATATATATATATGTATATATATATATATATATATATATATATATATATATATATATATATATATATAATGTTTATAAGTTATATTTGACAAATTAATCAGTATCATCAAATCTGTTTTGAAGATTTTTTTTGTATATATATACATGTGTATATATAATATATATATATATATATATATATATATATATATATATATATATATATATATATATATGTATACATATATATATACATATATATATATATATATACATATATATATATATGTATATATATATACACACATATATGTACATATAGTTATACATTATATATATATATAAATATATATATATATATATATATATATATATATATATATATATATATATATACACACATATATATATATGGATATATATTTAGACATTATATATATAAATATATATATATATATATATATATATATATACTATATAGATATATTATATGTGTATATATATAAATATATATATATATATGTGTGTGTGTGTGTGTGTGTGTGTTTTATATTATGAATTCGTAGCATACGATAAGAATATTACAACCCAATAAATATGTGACTTACCACTCATAGAGGGGGGGGGAGGGGGCGAGAGACAAACAATAATGACCTGGGTGGGGGTGTGGGGGGGGGCGGGGGGGGGGGGGGGGTCGTCGAATGTGCCCTCAGGTCCTGGTAGTTGAAGAAGCAGAGTTCTCTTACAGTTACTCACCAATTGGTTTCTCAAGGTCAAGGTTTTCTAGCGTTGTCTCGCCCTGGATCCAAAAACACAGTTTGGGCAGAAGAAGAGTCGAATGTGCTTCGTTGGTCCCATGGAAGTATTTTCCAGTATTCCAGTTCAGTTTTGCATCAGCCACGAACAGAAGTAGAACTTCTTGGCGTCGAAGCTGAGGCTTCTGTGCTGAGAATCATCACTTTATTTTTAGTTGTTGCTCTTTCTGTTCTCTGATTTAGTGGTGCTTCTAGAATCATTCTTTCACTTTTAGTTGCTGCTCTTTCTGTTCTCTGATTTAGTAGTTCTCCTAGAATCAGTATTTCACTTTCAGTTGTTCTTTCTGTTCTCTATTTTGGTGGTGCTTCTAGAATCATTATTTCGATTTCAGTTCTTTCTGTTTTGTATTTTAGTAGGTCTCCTAGAATCATTACCTCATTGTTAGTTGCTGTTCTTTCTGTTCTCTGTTTTAGTGTTGCTCTTTTTGTATTTTAGATTCCAAGACATATTTGTAATGTTTATCTGCGTACGTGTTTGCATTAGGTATGCTCTTCCATGTTTGGAATACTTGATTTCAAGGTTTTATTTTTTTTTATTGCAACTTGCGATGTAACTGAGAATCACTACTTTATCTTGGCTTTTATATTATTATTATTATTACTTGCTAAGCTACAACCCTAGTTGGAAAAGCAGGATGCTATGAGCCCAGGGTCTCCAACAGGGAAAAATAGCCTATTGAGGAAAGGAAACAAAGAAAAATATTTTAAGAACAGTAACAACAACAAAATAATTATGGCTGCTAATTTAACCTATTTAGAGAAACATGAAACTGGACCTAATCTATTTAACAATTAACAATTACATAATAGTTAATGATGTTACACCATTTTATGCAAGCTTCTGTCTTTAATCGGTTCTAATAATTGATAAGCCTTAATTAAAGAGGAATAAATATTCTTAGGTAGTTTTTATTTATATATTAGTTGATTTGATTGTTTTTTTTATTTGTTATTGTCTAAGTTTAGAAAGATGACAAGTTATTTATCATGTAACTACATAAACTTATATCAAAGGGTTAACTACTGCACTGTCACTGTTTAGTATTAACTTTCCTCTTGGTAAGGGTAGAAGAGACTCTTTAGCTATGGTAAGCAGCTCCTCTAGGAGAAGGACACTCCAAAATCAAACTATTGTTCTCTGGTCTTGGGTAGTGCCATAGCCTCTGTACCATGGTCTTCCACTGTCATGGGTTAGAGTTCTCTTGCTTGAGGGTACACTCGGGCATACTATTTTATGTGTTTCATTATTTCCTATTCTCACTGGGCTATTTTCCTTTATAGGGCATAATTATAGCATCTTGCTTTTCTAACTACGTCTGTAACTTAATAATAATAATAATAATAATAATAATAATAATAATAATATATTTTTTATAACTACTCCTACTTTTTAAACTTCTACCTCCATTGCCACTTAATATCTTTATCAGGGAGCTGAAGGGCCTCCCTGGCCCTCGTGACCCCTTTCCCCGAATCCAGCTTTCGAATCCTTTAGTTTTGAATGTGCTTCTGTTGGGAGATAGTTTTGAAGTTATTAAGATTATATAGTTAAAACTCCTCTCTCCTCTCTCTCTCTCTCTCTCTCTCTCTCTCTCTCTCTCTCTCTCTCTCTCTCTCTCTCATTGTGTTCTGGCCTCTTCCCTGTTCTATATACAAAGTTGGTCTGTAAAATGTGGATGAATATATGAATACTGGTTAAGGAAGCAATTGAGTATTTATATATGAAAGAAAAAAAATTAGAAAACTTTCATGCCTAAAAACTGAAATTATACCTAAATAAAGACTTATTAATGTTTAATTTCACCCACCACCCGTTAAGATACTACCGCTAGAGAGTTACGGGGTCTTTTGATTAGCCAGACTGTACTACATTGCATCCTTCTCTCTAGTTACGGTTCATTTTCCCTTTATCTACACACACTCACTGAATAGTCTGGCCCATTCTTTACATATTCTCCTCTGTCCTCATACACCTGACAACACAGTTACCAAACAATTCTTCTTCACTCAAGGGGTTAACTACTGCACTGTAATTGTTTAGTGGTTACTTTCCTCTAGGAGAAGGACACTCCAAAATCAAATCATTGTTCTCTAGTCTTGGGTAGTGTCATAGCCTCTGTACCATGGTCTTCCACTGTCTTCGGTTAGAGATCTCTTGCTTGAGGGTACACTCGAAAACGGTATTCTATCTTAATTCTCCCTCTTGTTTTTTTAATGTTTTTATAGTTTATATAGGAGATATTTAATGTTGTTACTCTTCTTAAAATATTTTATTTTCCTTCTTTCCTTTCCTGTTGGTGCCCCTGGGCTTATAGAATCCTGCTTTTCTAATTAGGGTTGTAGCTTAGCAAGTAATAATAATAATAAATGGCCAGGATATTCGTTGTATTTTTGACTTTTGAAGATTCAGTTGTAA
>NC_090725.1:104979602-104992102 GCF_036898095.1 Palaemon carinicauda | reverse complement strand
GTTCTTCCCCCAAGGGGTTAACTATTGTATACTGTAATGTAATTGATCTGCGGCTACTTTCCTCTTGGTAATGGAACAAGTGACTCTTTAGCTATGGGTTAGAGTTCTCTTGCTTGAGGATACACTTGGGCACACTATTCTATCTAATTTCTCTTCCTCTTGTTTTGTCAAAGTATTTATAGTTTATATAAGAAATATTTATTTCATTGTTATTATTGTTTTTGAAATATTTTATTTTTCCTTGTTTTCTATCCTCACTAGGCTCTTTTCCTTGTTGGGGCCCTTGGGCTTATAACCTCCTGCTTTTCCAACTAGGGATGTAGCTTAGCAATTAATAATAATAGTAATAATAGTTATAATGCTGACAGCTGTTTTAGCTGTAGACTCCATATTCATCCTCAGGATTGTACTTGTGTATCAACGAAATTAAAATCTAAGTTAGACATTGAAGATATAGAAAACAAAGTCCTTTTGCAATTGTGGTAAGTAGCCAGGGAAGTTAAGGATTAAAAGAGAGAGAGAGAGAGAGAGAGAGAGAGAGAGAGAGAGAGAGAGAGAGAGAGAGAGAGAGAGAGAGAGAGAGAGAGAGAGCATGTAAATTTAATTACAAGATATAATTAAATGTAGAAACATTTCAAATTAACTTAAAGTCCTGTTTCATGTTTTCTTACCAAAGTCCTGTTTCTTAAAGTCCTGTTTCTTAAAGTCCTGTTTCATGTTTTCTTACCAAAGTCCTGTTTCATATTTTCTTACCAAAGTCCTGTTTCTTAAAGTCCTGTTTCATGTTTTCTTACCAAAGTCCTGTTTCTTAAAGTCCTGTTTCTTAAAGTCCTGTTTCATGTTTTCTTATCAAAGTCCTGTTTCTTAAAGTCCTGTTTCATGTTTTCCTATCAAAGTCCTGTTTCTTAAAGTCCTGTTTCATGTTTTCTTATCAAAGTCCTGTTTCTTAAAGTCCTGTTTCATGTTTTCCTATCAAAGTCCTGTTTCATGTTTTCTTACCAAAGTCCTGTTTCTTAAAGTCCTGTTTCATGTTTTCCTATCAAACTCCTGTTTCTTAAAGTCCTGTTACATGTTTTCTTACCAAAGTCCTGTTTCTTAAAGTCCTGTTTCATGTTTTCCTATCAAAATCCTGTTTCTTAAAGTCCTGTTTCATGTTTTCTTACCAAAGTCCTGTTTCTTAAAGTCCTGTTTCATGTTTTCCTATCAAACTCCTGTTTCTTAAAGTCCTGTTTCATGTTTTCCTATCAAAGTCCTGTTTCTTAAACTCCTGTTTCTTAAAGTCCTGTTTCATGTTTTCCTATCAAACTCCTGTTTCTTAAAGTCCTGTTTCATGTTTTCCTATCAAAGTCCTGTTTCATGTTTTCCTTTCAAAGTCCTGTTTCATGTTTTCCTATCAAAATCCTGTTTCTTAAACTCCTGTTTCTTAAAGTCCTGTTTCATGTTTTCCTATCAAAGTCCTGTTTCTTAAAGTCCTGTTTCATGTTTTCTTACCAAAGTCCTGTTTCTTAAAGTCCTGTTTCACGTTTTCCTATCAAACTCCTGTTTCTTAAACTCCTGTTTCTTAAAGTCCTGTTGCATGTTTTCCTATCAAAGTCCTGTTTCTTACAGTCCTGTTTCTTACAGTCCTGTTGCATGTTTTCTTACCAAAGTCCTGTTTCTTAAAGTCTTGTTTCATGTTTTCCTATCAAAATCCTGTTTCTTAAACTCCTGTTTCATGTTTTCTTACCAAAGTCCTGTTTCTTAAAGTCTTGTTTCATGTTTTCCTATCAAAATCCTGTTTCTTAAACTCCTGTTTCTTAAAGTCCTGTTTCATGTTTTCCTATCAAAGTCCAGTTTCTTAAAGTCCTGTTTCATGTTTTCTTACCAAAGTCCTGTTTCTTAAAGTCCTGTTTCATATTTTCTTACCAAAGTCCTGTTTCTTAAAGTCCTGTTTCTTAAAGTCCTGTTTCATGTTTTCTTACCAAAATCCTGTTTCTTAAAGTCCTGTTTCTTAAAGTCCTGTTTCATGTTTTCTTATCAAAGTCCTGTTTCTTAAAGTCCTGTTTCATGTTTTCCTATCAAAGTCCTGTTTCTTAAAGTCCTGTTTCATGTTTTCTTATCAAAGTCCTGTTTCTTAAAGTCCTGTTTCATGTTTTCCTATCAAAGTCCTGTTTCTTAAAGTCCTGTTTCATGTTTTCTTACCAAAATCCTGTTTCTTAAAGTCCTGTTTCTTAAAGTCCTGTTTCATGTTTTCCTATCAAAGTCCTGTTTCTTAAAGTCCTGTTTCATGTTTTCTTATCAAAGTCCTGTTTCTTAAAGTCCTGTTTCATGTTTTCCTATCAAAGTCCTGTTTCTTAAAGTCCTGTTTCATGTTTTCCTATCAAAATCCTGTTTCTTAAAGTCCTGTTTCATGTTTTCCTATCAAAGTCCTGTTTCTTAAAGTCCTGTTTCATGTTTTCTTACCGAAGTCCTGTTTCATGTTTTCCTATCAAACTCCTGTTTCTTAAACTCCTGTTTCTTAAAGTCCTGTTTCATGTTTTCCTATCAAAGTCCTGTTTCTTAAAGTCCTGTTTCATGTTTTCCTATCAAAGTCCTGTTTCTTAAAGTCCTGTTTCATGTTTTCCTATCAAAATCCTGTTTCTTAAAGTCCTGTTTCATGTTTTCCTATCAAACTCCTGTTTCTTAAAGTCCTGTTTCATGTTTTCCTATCAAAGTCCTGTTTCTTAAAGTCCTGTTTCATGTTTTCCTATCAAAGTCCTGTTTCTTAAAGTCCTGTTTCATGTTTTCCTATCAAAATCCTGTTTCTTAAAGTCCTGTTTCATGTTTTCCTATCAAACTCCTGTTTCTTAAACTCCTGTTTCTTAAAGTCCTGTTTCATGTTTTCCTATCAAAGTCCTGTTTCTTAAAGTCCTGTTTCATGTTTTCCTATCAAAGTCCTGTTTCTTAAAGTCCTGTTTCATGTTTTCCTATCAAAATCCTGTTTCTTAAAGTCCTGTTTCATGTTTTCCTATCAAAGTCCTGTTTCTTAAAGTCCTGTTTCATGTTTTCCTATCAAAATCCTGTTTCTTAAAGTCCCGTTTCATGTTTTCCTATCAAAGTCCTGTTTCTTAAAGTCCTGTTTCATGTTTTCTTACCGAAGTCCTGTTTCATGTTTTCCTATCAAACTCCTGTTTCTTAAACTCCTGTTTCTTAAAGTCCTGTTTCATGTTTTCCTATCAAAGTCCTGTTTCTTAAAGTCCTGTTTCATGTTTTCCTATCAAAGTCCTGTTTCTTAAAGTCCTGTTTCATGTTTTCCTATCAAAGTCCTGTTTCATGTTTTCCTATCAAAATCCTGTTTCTTAAACTCCTGTTTCTTAAAGTCCTGTTTCATGTTTTCCTATCAAAGTCCTGTTTCTTAAAGTCCTGTTTCATGTTTTCTTACCAAAGTCCTGTTTCTTAAAGTCCTGTTTCATGTTTTCCTATCAAACTCCTGTTTCTTAAACTCCTGTTTCTTAAAGTCCTGTTGCATGTTTTCCTATCAAAGTCCTGTTTCTTACAGTCCTGTTTCTTACAGTCCTGTTGCATGTTTTTTTACCAAAGTCCTGTTTCTTAAAGTCCTGTTTCATGTTTTCTTATCAAAATCCTGTTTCTTAAACTCCTGTTTCATGTTTTCTTACCAAAGTCCTGTTTCTTAAAGTCCTGTTTCATGTTTTCCTATCAAAATCCTGTTTCTTAAACTCCTGTTTCTTAAAGTCCTGTTTCATGTTTTCCTATCAAAGTCCAGTTTCTTAAAGTCCTGTTTCATGTTTTCTTACCAAAGTCCTGTTTCTTAAAGTCCTGTTTCATGTTTTCCTATCAAACTCCTGTTTCTTAAACTCCTGTTTCTTAAAGTCCTGTTGCATGTTTTCTTACCAAAGTCCTGTTTCTTAAAGTCCTGTTTCATGTTTTCCTATCAAAATCCTGTTTCTTAAACTCCTGTTTCTTAAAGTCCTGTTTCATGTTTTCTTACCAAAGTCCTGTTTCTTAAAGTCCTGTTTCATGTTTTCCTATCAAAGTCCTATTTCTTAAAGTCCTGTTTCATGTTTTCTTACCAAAGTCCTGTTTCTTAAAGTCCTGTTTCATGTTTTCCTATCAAAATCCTGTTTCTTAAACTCCTGTTTCTTAAAGTCCTGTTTCATGTTTTCCTATCAAAGTCCTGTTTCTTAAAGTCCTGTTTCATGTTTTCTTACCAAAGTCTTGTTTCTTAAAGTCCTGTTTCATGTTTTCCTATCAAAATCCTGTTTCTTAAACTCCTGTTTCTTAAAGTCCTGTTTCATGTTTTCCTATCAAACTCCTGTTTCTTAAAGTCCTGTTACATGTTTTCTTACCAAAGTCCTGTTTCTTGAAGTCCTGTTTCATGTTTTCCTATCAAAATCCTGTTTCTTAAAGTCCTGTTTCATGTTTTCTTACCAAAGTCCTGTTTCTTAAAGTCCTGTTTCATGTTTTCCTATCAAACTCCTGTTTCTTAAAGTCCTGTTTCTTAAAGTCCTGTTTCATGTTTTCCTATCAAAGTCCTGTTTCTTAAACTCCTGTTTCTTAAAGTCCTGTTTCATGTTTTCCTATCAAAGTCCTGTTTCTTAAAGTCCTGTTTCATGTTTTCCTATCAAAGTCCTGTTTCTTAAAGTCCTGTTTCATGTTTTCCTATCAAAGTCCTGTTTCATGTTTTCCTATCAAAATCCTGTTTCTTAAACTCCTGTTTCTTAAAGTCCTTTTTCATGTTTTCCTATCAAAGTCCTGTTTCTTAAAGTCCTGTTTCATGTTTTCTTACCAAAGTCCTGTTTCTTAAAGTCCTGTTTCATGTTTTCCTATCAACCTCCTGTTTCTTAAAGTCCTGTTGCATGTTTTCCTATCAAAGTCCTGTTTCTTACAGTCCTGTTTCTTACAGTCCTGTTGCATGTTTTCTTACCAAAGTCCTGTTTCTTAAAGTCCTGTTTCATGTTTTCCTATCAAAATCCTGTTTCTTAAACTCCTGTTTCTTAAAGTCCTGTTTCATGTTTTCTTACCAAAGTCCTGTTTCTTAAAGTCCTGTTTCATGTTTTCCTATCAAAATCCTGTTTCTTAAACTCCTGTTTCTTAAAGTCCTGTTTCATGTTTTCCTACAAAGTCCAGTTTCTTAAAGTCCTGTTTCATGTTTTCTTACCAAAGTCCTGTTTCTTAAAGTCCTGTTTCATGTTTTCCTATCAAACTCCTGTTTCTTAAACTCCTGTTTCTTAAAGTCCTGTTGCATGTTTTCTTACCAAAGTCCTGTTTCTTAAATTCCTGTTTCATGTTTTCCTATCAAAATCCTGTTTCTTTAACTCCTGTTTCTTAAAGTCCTGTTTCTTAAAGTCCTGTTTCATGTTTTCTTACCAAAGTCCTGTTTCTTAAAGTCCTGTTTCATGTTTTCCTATCAAAGTCCTATTTCTTAAAGTCCTGTTTCATGTTTTCTTACCAAAGTCCTGTTTCTTAAAGTCCTGTTTCATGTTTTCCTATCAAAATCCTGTTTCTTAAACTCCTGTTTCTTAAAGTCCTGTTTCATGTTTTCCTATCAAAGTCCTGTTTCTTAAAGTCCTGTTTCATGTGTTCTTACCAAAGTCTTGTTTCTTAAAGTCCTGTTTCATGTTTTCCTATCAAAATCCTGTTTCTTAAACTCCTGTTTCTTAAAGTCCTGTTTCATGTTTTCCTATCAAAGTCCTATTTCTTAAAGTCCTGTTTCATGTTTTCTTACCAAAGTCCTGTTTCTTAAAGTCCTGTTTCATTTTTTCCTATCAAACTCCTGTTTCTTAAACTCCTGTTTCTTAAAGTCCTGTTGCATGTTTTCCTATCAAAGTCCTGTTTCTTACAGTCCTGTTGCATGTTTTCTTATGAAAGTCCTGTTTCATGTTTTCTTATCAAAGTCCTGTTTCATGTTTTCTTACCAGTCCTGTTTCTTAAAGTCCTGTTTCATGTTTTCCTATCAAAATCCTGTTTCTTAAACTCCTGTTTCTTAAAGTCCTGTTGCATGTTTTCCTATCAAAGTCCTGTTTCTTACAGACCTGTTTCATGTTTTCTTATCAAAGTCCTGTTTCTTAAAGTCCTGTTTCATGTATTCCTATCAAAGTCCTGTTTCGTAAAGTCCTGTTTCATGTATTCTCATCAAAGTCCTGTTTCGTAAAGTCCTGTTTCATGTATTCTTATCAAAGTCCTGTTTCTTAAAGTCCTGTTTCATGTATTCCTATCAAAGTCCTGTTTCGTAAAGTCCTGTTTCATGTATTCCTATCAAAGTCCTGTTTCGTAAAGTCCTGTTTCATGTATTCCTATCAAAGTCCTGTTTCGTAAAGTCCTGTTTCATGTTTTCCTATCAAAGTCCTGTTTCTTAAAGTCCTGTTTCATGTGTTCTTACCAAAGTCTTGTTTCTTAAAGTCCTGTTTCATGTTTTCCTATCAAAATCCTGTTTCTTAAACTCCTGTTTCGTAAAGTCCTGTTTCATGTTTTCCTATCAAAGTCCTGTTTCATGTTTTCCTATCAAAGTCCTGTTTCGTAAAGTCCTAATGTTTATTCCTGTTGAAGTCAGCCCTGCTATATTGGGACTAATGACTTACAATATATCCTGTTAGAAGGAATTTCTTGCCCTTCCAAACTGTCCTTAAGGACACAGTTGAGAGAATCCTGTAGGATTTTTTTTTTTATCCTGTGGTGGATCAATCTTGCAAAGGATAAAACTTTCCATCTTTTATAAAAGGATTAAAGATTCAGTTCAAAATTTAGATTTGGAATGTATTTTAGGTTTATGTCTTTTGTAGACTTAAAGTTTCATCGTAATCAGTCAAAAGATAAAAAGAAAATTATAGTTTGAGTATTTTGTATTATGCAAGTCTTATTTTAGACACTGAAGTCTGATCAGGGTTTTATTTTAGACATTGGAATCAAATAACTTCTGATTTTAGACACTGAAGACAAAAAAAGTCTTATTTTAGACACTGAAGAGAAATAAAGTCTTATTTTGACATTTAAGTCATGAAGTCTGATTTTAGACATTGAAGTTATGAAGCCTGGTTTTAGATAGTGAAGATCAAATAAAGCCTTAATTCAGACACTAAAGACAAATAAAGTCTTATGTTAGACACTGAAATTCAATAAAGTCTTATTTTAGAAACTGAAATTCAATAGTCTTATTTTAGACAGTGAAATTCAATAAAGTCTTATTTTAAACATCGAGGTAAAATAAGTTCGTAATTTAGACACCGAGACCAAATTAAGTTTTATTTTAGACGCTAAAGTCGTCAAATAAAGTCTTATTTTTAGTCTTAGACTAAAATGAAATTAAATAGGAAAGTCTAGTTCCAGACACTGAAATCTGCCTGATGATTGCCAGACTGGGGTTCGACTCCCGCTCAAACTCGTTAGTTCCTTTGGTCGTTACAACCTCGCCATCCTTGGAGGCTAAAGATGGGGGATTTGGGGAAGTCTATAGGTCTACCTGCTGAGTCATCATTAGCCATTGCCTGGCCCTCCATGATCCTAGCTTGGGTGGAGAGGGGGCTGGGACGTTGATCATATATAATATGGTCAATCTGTAGTTCATTGTCCTGCTTGATAGGGCAATGTCACTGTCCCTTGCCTCTGCCATTCACGAGCAGCCTTTAAACCTTTAAACAACGAGTAACCTTAGAAATTAGTCTTTTTATATATTCAGGTCCAACTCGTGAGGCTGAGGAATGCGTTAGAATCCTACGCGAGTTCATTTACGCATTTTACCGTATCTTTACGACCTATTGCTAACTGCTACGCTTCCTTGAATGGAGAAGAAATATCTCTTCTCCAAGGAGGAAGGGAAGGGGAGGAGATTGTGACACCTTTTGAGCTTTAAATAAAGGTTTTATTTTGTGCACGGTGGAAGAGAAAAGCTCTAGTTTTTTATTTATATATATATATATTTTTTTATGATATATACTTTGGATATAATATTCTGTTGTGTGTGTTTTATTTCCTTTGGTTGTGAAAGGGATATGATTTTTTTTTCTTAAAGAGTAGAGTTTGGAAAGACTTACTACTCGATCCAGTATCAAATACATATATGTATGATATATATCTACACATATATATGTACACACACATATAAACACTTGTATATATATATATATATATATATAAATATATATATATATATATATATATATATCATCTGTATATCCTGTTGACCTGGCATTATGTCTGCCTGCCCTACAACTTGCAGTGATAGTTCTCCTTCCTAACTTTAAGTCATCCAAACCCGGATATGATACAGCGTCTTCTCTCTCATCTCATATTCCAATCTTCAGCCTCCTGAAGATTACAATCTCTCCCTCCTTACCCAATCCCCCTAGAAGTAACCCCCCTCTCTCCCTCCCCCTCCAGGAGGGAGTGTTAAGTATAGGCAATGATTTATCTGAAGCAAGGGCGTTATTATTATTGTTATTATTATTATTATTATTATTATTGTTATTATTATTATTATTATTATTATTATTATTATTATTGTTATTATTATTATTTTTATTATTATTTATTGCTAAGCTACAACCCTAGTTGGAAAAGCAGATTCTATAAGCCCAGGGGCTCCAACAGGGAAAATAGCCCAGTGAGGAAAGGAAACAAGGAAAAATAAAATATTTTAAGAACAGTAACATTAAAATATATATTCCCGATATAAACTTTAAAAACTTTTACGATACTGTGCCCGAATGTACCCTCAAGCAAGAGAACTCTAACCCAAGACAGTGGAAGACCGTGGTACTGAGGCTATGGCACTACCCAACACTAGAGAACAATGGTTTGATTTCGGTTTTCAGTTTCAGTGATAATTCTGATAGTACCACATATGAGTCTAGAAGTTTGATCCCAGCTTTGACCAGACTGTGGAATGATCTTTCCTAATCAGATAGTTGAATCGGTGTAAAATCAAAAGTTCAAAAGGGCAGCGAATATTTTTGTCTTTTTTTTTATAGTTTATTTATGGATGATCTATTTTAATGTTGTTACTGTTCTTAGTGTTTTATTTTAATTGTAGTTGTAGCTTATTTATTTCCTTTCCTCACTGGGCTACTTTTTTCCTTGTTGGAGCCCTTGGGCTTATAGCATCCGGCTTTTCTAACTAGGGTTGTAGCTCTGCTAGTAATTATAATAATAATAATAATAATAATAATAATGATAATAATAATAATAACCCTTTGGCTTATAACTTCCTGCTTCTCTAACTAGGGTTATAGAATAGCTTGTGAATTTGATAATAATAATAATAATAATAATAATAATAATAATAATAATAATAATGATAATAATGATAAAAATAAAAATGAAACCTAAAATAAAAACAATAAAATTAATAATAATAATAATAATAATAATAATAATAATAATAATAATAATGAATAATGATTGATAATGAGAGTTCCATAGTTCATCCTCATCTCTTATTCCTTATTCATCAAATTCCTTCACTGCTTGAAATTTGTAACCTTTAAATAACCTCGTAAATGAAGGAACTCGATTTTAACCAGACCTTAAAGGAAGTCAGTCTCGATACGATATCTGAGATAAGGGGCCCCATTTTTATCCTTTGAGGACATTTTCTGTTGGTTTTGGAATGATCTAAAGTCTTTTCGTCTTTGTTTTTCTATTATATACTGCTTTATCTTTGCGTCCCGTTTGGGTGGCAGTTCTTGCTAGGTTGATATAGAGGATGTTCTGTTTTTGAGTTTGGGGTAATTTTTGGTTTTGTATTGGTAAGAATGGAAAGTGATCTGTGGATTTCTTAATTTTTTTTTTATTTACAACCTTAGTTTTCTCTCTATTTTAGTCTCTCTCTCTCTCTCTCTCTCTCTCTCTCTCTCTCTCTCTCTCTCTCTCTGACTTTACTACTACTCCTTCTTCTTCTTCTTCTTCTTCTTCTTCTTCTTCTTTCAAAGTAATCCTTGAAATGTTCTGGAGACTTCAACGCCAACTAGTGATGATCCACATTTATATAAAAAAAGGTTTTGATCTTAACACTACTACTGCTACTACTTCCTTGGATGAGAGAGAGAGAGAGAGAGAGAGAGAGAGAGAGATAACCCTATCCCGCTCTCACACACACACACACACACACACACACACTTTAGTTAAAGCGCTACCCAAGTTTTATCCTCATTTTCTACCCACTACACAATCCTGTCTTCATATTTTGCCCTTCCTCATATCATACTTCCTCGTACTCTTATTCTATCACACACAACTCTTCCCAGATCTCATTTTGTCCTCTCTTGCGTGTCATCCCACGTCAAGGCCCTGCTACCTACCCGGCCCCCACCTAGAGGTCGTCATATTCACACTAAATTCGAAACGAGACTAAAAAAAATTCCTCGGTAAACATCGTCCAATATTTACACTCTCTTGACTGCGTTCTTGCACTGACTGATACAGTAACTCTCCTTTTTTAGCTCTGTTGCTTGACAAGAGTTAATTCCCATTTCTGATCAGTTTTATTCGCCTTCGTCTCTTGTAATTTACGTGTGGGGAAACTGCCCTTTTGTGCGTCTTACATAGTTACAAGTAAGGCCTTTTTTTTGTACTTTTTCGGCCTTTTTCGGCCTTTTTCACGCCGATACGAATGCTTGAGAAAAGCCAGACTACAATAGCTTGTTGATTCATCATACTGAGCCGATGTATAGCTATTCTCCTAAAAGGTGTTTTGTTTTGTATATTTTATTGCGAAGAATATAATTTACAACTTTATTTTGGGGGGGGGAGGGTATTAAAGAAATATATACTGTGTAAACTGGTCGTTCTATTAAAAACTTTATATAGGCTTAGAACTTTATTTAAATCATCATCATAACCATAACGTAAGCTAACCTAACCAACTCTTATATGCTTAAGATTTAATTCAAGTTATCAATGTTATCATCATCTCCCTCACAAGATATACACAAAAGGGCGTACCTAATTGTGTCTCCTTACACGCCTCTGACCCGTGCAATTTTATCGTTTTCTTTGGCGTATTTTTTGGCTGGGATAACTTAGGAATGTTTTTTTATTGTCATGATTCATTTATCATTCATTTTTAGACCATGTTCAGCTCTTTTCTCTTTTTCTTTTTCATCTCAATTCAGTCAAATCATAATTTACATCTAAATTCTCTTCGTTTCTATTCAAAGTAAATAAATATAAAACTTGAATATTATTATTCATTATTCATTATTAAATGTTACAATAATTATCATTTATGACATGGCAATAAAAGTTTTTCCTTAAATTCAGAATAGAGTTTGAATAAGTTTATCCGTTTTATTTATTTATTAGTTTACCCACATACAAGGGTAAGCATACACATACAAACAATACACATTTAAACACACACACACATGTACAGTATATACAAGTGTATGCGACCCGTCAAAAATTATGACGCACCCCCTCCCTCTCACTAGGGTATGACTACTCTCTCTCTCTCTCCCCGCTTCCCGAGGGACGGGGAGAGCTGGGCTTGCGTGACCATATATATATATATATATATATATTTATATATATATATTTATATATATATATATATATATATATATAAATATATATATATATATATATATATTATATATATATATATATATCCAGACACTTGCTCACTATATATAGGGGTATATAAATGTGTCCCTTTGTGTATGTAACGCCCGAACGCACGCGCGCGCGCACACATATATATGTGCGTATATGTTTGTATACATTTTGTTGACCTGAGAACCCCTTTACCTCTTCATGATCTGGTACAAGGTCACGGACCCCGTTACTCCCAATGATGACTTTCCCTTCTTCTTCTTCTTCTTCTTCTTCTTCTTCTTCTTCTTTCGTGTGTCTTTTGGTCCTTCTTAGTAATTATCACCATTCTTTGATCTCCAGAAGGGAAAGAAATATCCCAGTGGGGAAATGACCCTTTAGTCTTAATCTGTTGCAAATTCAGTATTTCCGCTCTCTTTTCCAGTCTGTGGAATACTCAAACAGCCTCTCCAGTGTTTATAAAACACCCAGAAACACCCAGACGTCTAAAATCACTGGCTCTTATACTAAATGCACTCATTGCAAAGCCTCTAAAACGTTTACACCGTTTTCAGAAAGCTGAGATTGTCCCTCTAGCTGACATGGATGGGCAATGCCAGTGTTTATTGAGTTCTGCGGTTAACCACGTGGTCAGGAATTCTAAGGTTCAGGTTGTAAATTACCTCAAGGTCTATAGAGTAAGGATATAGACCTTGGCTTACCTTAGCTAAGGTTTGAGCTGTCGAGACTCAGTATTTTTTCATTTCAAACTATAAGTTCTTAAGGTTGAGTGTCTTGTAAATAATGTTGGTTTAAGTTGCAATTTTAAGTGAGTATACCATCCATTGGATTCCATTGTAGGGTACATCTTCTCCTAAATGTTTTAAAGGTTTAAAGGCTGCTCATGAATGGCAGAGGCAAGGGACAGTGACATTGCCCTATCAAGCAGGACAAGGCCCTAGAGACTGACCATATATACTGTACATATGATCAGCGCC